>NW_025792413.1:0-3368 GCF_021613505.1 Equus quagga | reverse complement strand
TCCTATTCTCTGGGTTGCCTTTTTACTCTGTGGATAGTGTCTTTTGATGCACAAAATTTTAAATTTTCATGAAGTCCAATTTGTCTATTTTTTCTTTTATTTCCAGTGCAAAATCTAAAACATCATTGCCAAATCCAGAGTCGTGATGTTTTTGCCCTATGTTTTCTTCTAAGAGTTGTCTAGTTTTAGGTCTTAAATTTAGGTCTTTGATCCATTTTGAGTTAATTTTCTATATATGGTGTTAGGTAAGGGTCCTATTTCATTCTTTTGCATGTGGATATCCAGTATTCCCAGCAACATTTGTTGAAAAAACTGTCATTTCCTCACTGAATGGTCTAAGCACCCTGTCAAAAATCATTTGACCATACGCAAGGATTATTTCTGGACTGTCTTTTCTGTTCCATTGGTCTGTATGTCTGTCTTTATGCCAGTACCACATTGTTTTGATTACTGTAGCTTTGTAATAAGTTTGAAATCAGAAAGTGTGATTTCATACTTTCCTTCAGCTTTGTTCTTTTTCAGGATTGTTTTGGCTGTTCAGGGTCCCTTGAGATTCCATACAAATTTTAGGATAGATTTTTCTATTTCTTCAAAAAACATCATTGGGATTTTGATAAGGATTGCATTGAATGTGTAGATTGCTTTCAGTACTATTGACATCAACAATATTCAGTCTTCCAATCCGTGAACACGGATGTGTTTCCATTTATTTGTCTTCTTCAATTTCTTTCAGTGAGGTTTTGTAGTTTTCATTATATCTCTTTGTTCACGTTCATTCTTAAGTATTTCATTCTTTTTGTTGCTATTGTAAATGGAATTGTTTTCATAATTTCCTTTTCAGATTATGCATTGTTAGTGTAGAGCAACTGATTTTTGTGTGTTGACTTTGTATCGTGCTAGTTTGCTGAATTCATTTACTCGCTTTAACGGGATTTGTGTGGAATCTTTAGGGTTTTCTACATATAAGATCATATCATCTGTGAACAGAAATAATTTTACTTCTTCCTTTCCAATTTAGGTACCTTTTATTTCTTTTCCTTCCCTAATTGCTCTGGCTAGAACTTCTATTACCAAATTGAATAGAACTGGTGGGAGTAGGCACTCTTGTCCTGTTCCAGATTGTAGGGAAAACGATTTCAGTCTTTTACCAGTGAGTATGATGTTTGCTGGGGTTTTTCATATATGGCCTTTATTATGTTCAGGCAATTTCCTTCTCTTCCAAGTTTGTTGCGTGTTTTTTTCATGAAATGGTGTTGAATTTTGTCAATTGCTTTTCCTGCCTCAATTGAGATGATCACGTAGTTTTTATCCTCCATTCTGTTAATGTGGTGTGTTACAGTGATCAAATTTTGTATGTTGAACCATCCTTGCATTGAGGAGTAAATCACACTTGGTCTAATCCCTTTAACATGCTGCTGATTTTGCTTTGCTAGTATTTTTAAAGGACTTTTGCATCAAGGTTCATAAGGGATATTGGCCTGAAGTTTTCTTTTCTTTTTTTTTTGAGGAAGATTAGCCCTGAGCTAACTACTGCCAATCCTCCTCTTTTTGGCTAAGGAAATCTGGTCCTGAGCTAACATCTGTGCCCATCTTCCTCTACTTTATATGTGGGATGCCTACCACAGCATGGTGTGCCAAGCGGTGCCATGTCTGCACCCAGGATCGTTCAGATCGAACCCTGGGCCGCTGAGAAGCAGAATGTGTGAACTTAACCAGGCTGGCCCCATGAAGTTTTCTTTTCTTGTAGTGACTTTTGTCTGGCATTTGTATCAGGGTAGTGCTGGTCCATGGAATGAGTTAGGAAGTGTTCCCTCCTCTTCAATTTTTTGGAAAAGTTTTAGAAGGATTGGTATTAGTTCTTCTTTAAATATTTGGTAGAATTTATCAGTGAAGCCATCAGTTCCAGGGCTGTTCTTTGTTGGGAGATTTTTGATTACTGATTCAATCTCCTTACTTGTTACAGGTCTTTTCAGATTTTTTATTTCTTCCTAGAAAATTTTCTGAGGGGGCTTTTGGGCATGAAAGGAATACTCAGGAGTTATGGTTTTTTTCATGAGGAAGACCGGCCCTGAGCTAACATCTGTTGTTAATCTTCCTCTTTTTGCTTGAGGAAGATTGTCATTGAGCTAACATCATGCCAATCTTCCTCTATTTTGTATGCAGGACTCCACCACAGCATGGCTTGATGAGCAGTGTGTAGGTCTGTGCCCGGGATCCGAACCTGCCAACCCCACGCTGCCGAACCAGAGCATATGAACTTAACCACTAAGCCACTGGGCTGGCCCTGAGAGTTATGTTTTAATTACTATTCAGTTGATTAAAAGTATCAAGTTTAAATATCCCGTCTTCTAAGCCTAAAATCTCAATTTACAAATATAATTATTTTATTACTAAATCCATTATTTTTTGTATAAAAATAAGAATTTTTTCTACATGTTCTTTGATTAACTTCCAATTTAACCATGGGTTTAACAGAGTAACTCCTCCTTAATTATACCACACCACTTCTGTACTTAATTGATCAAATTCCCTTAGACGTTTCAAACCAGACTTTCAAATTGAATTTAGGTGATTCTCTTAAATACACCAACACCCCCCCTTCCCAGTAGTCTTTTAAATCTAATAGGCAAAATCTTCCTAGACCATTTAGCATCTCTTGTAAATCTAGTAAAAGAGACTCAGAAATGTAACACAATCTCTTACCTGTTTGGCACATCTTAAATTGAAGTACATATTTAGCAGTGGAATGAAACTTGTTATTACGATAACCTAACCAACACCAAAGTATCAATTCAGGTAGATTCTTTTATTCATCCTGACATTACAAACATGCTCTCCCAACCTAGGGGCACAGAACCATCATCTCAGGCCACTTCACACTGAGGTGCTGTGGGTTGAACTCTTGGTGGGATATTCTTGCCCAGGACGGGGGTCCAGAATGGTTTCCAGGGTGATTCATCATGAGTTGGTGTCTATTAGGCTCAGTCACTGTGGAGGTAACTGGACTTTCCAAACCTATATCTTTCCTTTTTTTTGTAAGAGTGAAATCTTACACAATTTCTCATTTTGTTGCCTGAGTAGAGCTGATGAGATTCTGCATCCCCTACCAGGACTGCAATGAAGCTTTTAGCTATTTGATTAGAAATTATGAAGTTTTGATGATGATTAAAACATATATAGTATGCATATAGTTTGGCTTTGTCAACGTACTGTAAACAACATTGAAACTTTTACACGCCTTTTTTTTTTTTAAAGATTTTATTTTTCCTTTTTCTCCCCAAAGTCCCCCAGTACATAGTTGTGTATTGTTAGCTGTGGGTCCTTCTAGTTGTGGCATGTGGGATGCTGCCTCAGCATGACCTGATGAA
>NW_025792412.1:0-1878 GCF_021613505.1 Equus quagga | reverse complement strand
ACCCAGTTCCCAAGGGCTGAGGTGCGATCAAGCACAGGAATTTAAATGTTTGAGGGCATCAGGAGGAGTTTTCATCTGGAGAAGATGGACACTGCATCCAAGACAGGACAGAAACTCAACTCTGCAGCTCCTCAGAGACCTGGGATTCTGACGAAAGACTCCTGTGGAGACAAACACAAAGAAGGTCAGACAAGCATAAAGAATGAGTCAAGATTCAGAACTTTCAAGGGGATGGGTAAGCCAGAACATAGAACATCAGAAATCATCAGGGAACAGGTGGCTGGGAAGCAAATACTGGACAAGGGCAGAGCTCCAGAGCTCATGCTGAAGGACCCCTACATCATGAAACAGAGACTGGATGAAAATGGCGGTCTGTGCCTCACTCCAACATCTCATTCTCAATATTTAGGGAGGAGCATAGACACCCTGTTTTCAAAGCTCCCTTCCACACAGACTCAGGTGCATCCAAAATGTGAGAAATTATAACCAATTTCAGCGTATTCCCTTTTGCTCTGAAGAGAGTCCCCTAATGGATCCTTAGGGATATCATCCTTGCATTTAGTCCACTCAGGTCATTGCAGATTCCCACGTTCTGAAATTGAATTCGTATTAGTCATTTATCAGCAGTAAGAAAGTCCCTCATTATGCAGTCTTTAACCCCATTTGTGATTCACATTAAGCCCCATTCCTCCCCTTCCTTTCAAACTTAGAACCTTGTATTCGGCCTCCCAAGGGCCCATCTTCCCCTCATTCTCTACTTAACTCTAATCTGTATTATTATCTCTGCATGAGCAATGGGGGGATTCAAGTAGAGTCAGATTCACACCAGGGCCTCCTTGGGCCAATGTTTGCTGGGGCGTTGAATCACCTAATCATAACTTATTTTCCAAAAAACCGTTAGACCTCACCACAGTGAAGAGGATAGCTCTCAGGACACACTCCTGTGAGCCTATCTAACGAAGACAGAGCAGGATGGTTCTAACAGTGTGGGCTGTGACAGCATTAGTTGTCCTGATAATTCCAGAAAACCCAATGGCTCCTAAAGCTGCTTTCTGCAGGACTGACTGAACAATCTTCACCTCACATACTTGAGTGGCTGCAAAATTGTCCAGATCAACAGCTTCCATGACATCTACCATCGCTATTGTGTCCTAACTATTCTCATCGCTCTGGTCAACATTGTCCTTCTAAAGTGTAAATAAGATGATTTTATCTATCTGCACATAACCTTCCTACTGGGTAAAATGCAAATGTCCTTACTGTGAACTCTCAGGTCCTCCCCGAATTATGAAGAGGAACCACCTTGGGCTCTGGACTTGGACCATCTGGGATTGTTTCCAGCATTTACCACCTACAGTGTGACCTGTGTCCTGTCACTTAATCAGCCGGTGCCATGTTCTCCTCATGTGTGAAATGGGGAAATAGGATTCCATGTGAAAGTGGGTCCTATTTGTTCCAGTTTTCAATTGCTGCACAAGATGTTGACACAACTCCTGGCAGGTTAGAACAACAAGAGTCCCTTGCATTGATCTCCACTCTGTGATCTGAACAAGGCTTGGAAGAGCAGGCCCGTTACTACCCATGAAGCGCTCTCTAGAGGTGCTGAAAGCATGTCTGCAGAATCTGTTCCAAAGGAGCATTCACAGGTCTGGCAGCTGGTCTTGACTGCTGGCGGGATGCTCAGCCAGGGCTGAGAGCTGGACCTTGAATCCACTCCGGTGTGGACCTATCTTGTGCATCCGGCTTCCTCCCAGCCAGGTCACTGCGTCAGCTGAGTGTTCTCACCGTAACGATTATCACTGAGGTCAGTTTCTTACAAACCTCAATGTTTTTATTATAAGATCCAGCAATCATAGCTTTAGGTAATTATCTAATTAA
>NW_025792411.1:0-2036 GCF_021613505.1 Equus quagga | reverse complement strand
ATAACAGGTTCCTTCATAATGTTTCAAACTCCCAAGGTCCCAGGCTTCCTCCTTTGGAGGAGCTGATAAAACATTCTTGTTTGCAAGCAATGTTTTCCCTGGGGCCTTGTGAGTTCACCAGGCAGAACATTCTGTTTGCAGAAAAGTCCAGCCAGTCTTGTGGATGCCTCGCGTGCAAGAACAACCACATTTCATGCCAGGTCTCCTTCATCTCCCCCTCTTTTGTTAGCATTTTGACGGACAGCATGTGCAACGGTCTTAACGATACTTTTTAGTTGTCGCTTTCTCCAGCGCCGGAAGACTACATAGAGAAGCAAGCATAAAATCAATATTAGCACCAGATTTCCCAAAGAAGTAGACAATAGCGTATTCACATGCCCCAAGGGATTCAAACGGTTTAACCCCTCCTGCAGTCCCTTTAACAGGTCATCCCCAGTCAATTTAGGCAATTCTTTACTGAAAGTGTCTGCAAGAGATTGTTCAAGTTGCATTATCTCTGCAGTTAAATTTTGATGACCCCGTAAAGAGTGCTTAATCTTTTCCCATCCTTCTGACATGTTAAAATGCAGTGGGGTGACACATTTGTGTAGAATTCCAATCACATTTCAATATACTGCGGGTAGCAAGAACTGTCGGTTGATCTCCTAACCAAGATACAGTATGTTGCAAGTTAATTACATCTGTAGCTAATTGAGCATCTAAGTCCTTTTGCTGTTGCCGTAAGGCATGAGAGTCTTTATGCCATTCCCTGATAAAGTCTGCAGTTTGTATCTCTTGCTGCAGTGCCAGGCTGGCCACAGCGGCCGTCGCAGTAACGGATGCAACCGCAAGGATAGTCGTGACGATCAATCCCACTAGTCGACGGGAGCGACGTAGAACAACTTGAAGGGCATCATACAGATGTGAAACAGCAATAGAGTCAGACCAAGGACGTGTCAGATTAACAGGTATCCAAAGCTCGGAACGAGCTTTTACAATTATTACAGATTTGTTGGTATCTTTGATTGTCTCCCACCAAGTTTTGTTTACACATTGAGTAAAGACACAATCAGCAGTACAATTTACATATCCCTCTGTAACATTTAACATAATTTTCCCTGATAATAAGGAATAGGGAAATTTGACGCAAGCAGTTGCAGTGTAGGTGTTATTCTTATGCAGATGAACCTGAAAAAGATCTAGAACTTTGAGACACATTTAAGGTAAAATTATTAGTCCATAGAGTCAAATGTCCAGAAACGGCCCACAATTGAAACAAGTGCCCTGCCGCTGAGGTTTCAAGGCAGTAGCCATTTTGGAAATCAATTTATCTTCTTCCTCCTCGTCACTATCCTCCTCAGAATCTGAGCTAGACTTAGAAATCCCATCAGGAGGCTCCAGCGGAGGGGGAGGGAAAGACCCCTCCTTTTCATCTCCTCCTTCCACCGGAACGTCCTCATAATGAGCCTCACTACGACGGGAGTTAACCTCACTGTTTCAAAAATTTCAAGCGCCTGAGTAACGGCGCTACAGAGAGTCCAGAGTTGAAGAGACATAACGTTTCCCCGCTGATGTTGCTTCCGCAACTCCTTTTGAACTTGCTTCCACTCCCCCAAACTTAACTGAGCCTTTGTCTGATGACGAAACCAATAACAATGGCATTCAATATGCCGAAATAATTCATTCAAGCGCCGAGAGGACGCTTTTATCCCGATGGACTTAAGGAGTCCCTTTATGAGGTCTAAATACTGTGACCTTAGGGAATTAGAATTCCCCATGATTTATTTATTCCCGACAGTCCCCCTTTCACTTTTCCGGGGTGCTTACCCTTTCGGTCTTGTCGAGCCCCGCGACGAGATGTGCCTATTCCCGAAAGTCCCCCTTTCACTTTTCCGGGGTGAAGTCCCTTTCGGTTTTGTCAGATCCTGAAAGTCCCCCTTTCACAATGCCCGGGGTGCTTACCCTTTCAGTCTGGTCGAGACCCACGTTGGGCGCCAGATGTTGCTGACAAAATGAATACACGAACACCGGTTGCTGTGCAGTAGTCTTCTTCTCTA
>NW_025792410.1:2181-5488 GCF_021613505.1 Equus quagga | reverse complement strand
ACCGACAACTCTGACAAGAAGACTATTTTCAATCAAACCAACAAACTTAAACAAGTTTTCATTCACCATAGGTTAATTCACATCACGTTTACTTTGAAAGGCACTGAGTTAATTTCTACTACATTTAGAATTTAAGTAAGCACTTACTTTAAGCCAACTAAACAGAGATCTTAATTTATGCCATAGCATCCAGGATAAAAGTATCACACCTATAACATACACATAGCCACACATACAGAGAGACTGTACAACCATCATTATAAAAACTACTGCTGTGAGTCAGGAACAATAATATTAAGCTCACAAGTTATGAATCCAAACATTGTTTTGAGCCTTTTTACTAATACTTATGGAGAAGAACTTTGACATGCTAGACTTTGAGCAAAGGCACACTTATGTTCATTTATCCATTCCCCTCCTTTTTTGTTTTTCAGTCTTAAGAATGAGTGATGGACTGGACAGTAGTTCCTGGAGAGGGAGGATGATAATCTTTTTCATGATAAAGGAACTAGGTGGAATCTGAACTGCCTCTAGAGCTGTCTTTCCAGTCTTGCAAGGATTTTGTAAGGACATTGCTCTTGATTTCTCAGAAACTGGACTGTAACTTGAAGGTCGTTTTAGGTTGATCCACCTGTCCAACTGCACCATAAAGGCACAGAGAAACCTCGCAAATTTTCTCCTAGTTGGAGTTTCTGGGGCATCACCCATACAATTGAAAGTGTTCCTAATTAGTTAGTAGGATTCTGAGTGGTGAGTCTCTGGGGATGCTTACGGCATCCCCCATGGCAGTAAAGCCAGTGTCTGACTGACAGTGGACTGGAAAAGGGTGCAGTGCCCACAGAAGCCAGGAACTGGCTGGAGGTCAGGGCTCCCAGTAGCCGGGTTGAGAGTTAAGTCCCTTGCAAAATGTTTTCAAGTTTTTCGATTTTACAGAAGGTCCAGGTTCTGGTCAGGTACAGCCTGAACTTAAGCTCGACTTGGTGACAACAGACTACATGATGAGCAAAACAAAGAAAGGAAAAGAAGACACCAGACCTCACCCTCATGGCCACTCACAGAGGGTTATCAAGATAAGAGTCACACAACAGTTCCCGTGCTGGGGCACACTACCCTAGCACGACAGTTCACAGAATAAATCACAGGTCTGCATCCCTCATAGCCAACTCAGTAGGTGACTAAAATCCTCAATCAGTCATCTGCCAAAAAAGGGCACCCTACTTGGTGTTGCCCTGGTGATCAGGGTAGAAAGCCAAAGTTGGGGCTCCCAGGCGTGGAGGCCTTGACTTTTCAAAGGTTCTTCTGTTTTCCGGTTGCAAAGCTCAAAAGGAGATGAAAATGGCCCGTGTAACTCTAACAAAGATGAAAGAGACACGTCCATTATCTTGAAAATCCCCTGTGAACCTAGGGCAGCATCCCACGTGTCGTTCCTAATGTGGGGTTCCTATAGCAATGGGTGATGGGGAAGTCCACCAGCATTGCATCCCTTGTATACCTTCCCTCGGATGCCTGGCAGTAACAGGTGCCTGGTGAACATCTTTCCTATTCTGCCTGGCAGCAATAGATGCCTGGTGAATTGTCCCTGAGAGAAAAGGAGAAGTTTAAGAGAGAACAGGAACGAGAAAAATAGTGAGGAATTTTCCGCCGCTTTGGGGGACATTCTACCTAATTGCGTGTTGGAGCCATTCTCTGAGAAGGGTTTTCCATACTCAACCAAAGGTTAGACTTTCTTACTTGCTTTGAACTGGAGTCCCAATTGGGACATTCACACAGTTCAGAGCATGGTCAGTTGCCATGGGAGGTAGCCCAATACAGCCTGAGGAAAAGAAACCTTCCACGGGAGTCTTGCAGATTCCTGACCATCCTAATGACTTAAGTGGCCAACCCGTGCCCACGTAAAATTTATATATTAGAGATAGAGTCAGGAAGGAACGGATTAATTCATTCTACATCACCCTTAGGCTTAAGGTACTGATTCTCTTCAAGCCGAATGTCATGATTTGCCCCACAGAGTAGCCATGGGCAGCAAACGTGGATTCATACAGCTATCCAAGAAAGTTCCTGATGGAGAAGTGAATTTAGATCCATCCTCGAAAAGGAGAGAGGCACAAGGAAGGAAAGGGCATTTACCAGAAGTCAAGGTCACAAACCGATGAAGCAAAATCCCCATACGGGCCACAAGATATGATGCGGGGTTGGCGAACTGAAGAGTCAAAAGAAAGATTTGTTGGACTCTCAAGGTCTGGCAGTGATGCTCTTTTATTTAGAGAACGGTACAGGATAGCATGGGGACAGGACCTATGGACAGTGAAGAGCTTCAGGCATGGGGACAGGACCCATGGGCACTAAAGGGTTGCTGCATGGGGACAGGACCCATGGGCAGTCACAGCTCCTGCTGCTGCCCTGAGTACAGGGTAAGTGCTAATTTTATAAGCATACTTACGTGACTTACTTTTGCTGGAAAAAGAAAAGATGATGTAAAATGTCATGAAATGATTCCAGTTCAGTTGGGGTCTGGTTATTGTGTGGTCGGATAACATTAGATACAAATCTGGCCATATAGATAGGCATGTAGGTGAGCATGACCTGGGCTTCTCTCACTGGGGCACCTCTAATTCATACCAACAAATGATTCACCACGTCATGTAGTTTGGCATGTAGGCTAGGTAACCTTGGACTTTCGAGCTGGGGCAGCCTTAATCCACATCAATCGTCATGGGCTTTCTCAGCTATCTCCCATAGATATGCTTATCAGTCCGTTCTCCTTCATTCAAGTTATTAATTTTGTATTTCTTTCATCACCATATGTTCTCCAGCCTGATGTATGAGTGATTTCCTGATTGTTGGGTATTGTCTTTGAATTTCAATCGTTCACTTGAAGGAATCTTTGCTAAGCTAGCCTAGGTCCAACCGAGCACTGAGAACACGTGGTCATGTTTGTTGGTTTGACATTCTGAGATCAGAAACTCCAAATTCTAGGTTGTCCTGGCAACCACCTTATGGACATAATCTTTCCGAGACATATTAGACAAATCTGATAAATTCCTGTCTCCAGGTAAGATATTTTTATGTCTCTTTTCTGAATTTTGGAAGGCTCGAACTTGAGTCCGGATCCCTGATCTTTCGGGTAGATTATGTCTAGATACTGGTTTACTTTATTTCTGTAGGATTTGTTAGTTGTTTGTTTTACATCCTCTGCTCTGGCATGTTTATTTGTCATTAAATATAAGTGTAATGTTGTAATTTTCAGCCAACTTCCTGATTATGGTGTCAAAACACATAATCAATACTCTTCTATGGCAATACATCA
>NW_025792410.1:0-2081 GCF_021613505.1 Equus quagga | reverse complement strand
AGTTTAAGAGAGAACAGGATCGAGAAAAATAGTGAGGAATTTTCCGCCGCTTTGGGGGACATTCTACCCAATTGCTTGTTAGAGCCATTCTCCGAGAAGGGTTTTCCATACTCAACCAAAGGTTAGACTTTCTTACTTGCCTTGAACTGGAGTCCCAATTGGGACATTCACACAGTTCAGAGCATGGTCAGGTGCCATGGGAGGTAGCCCAATACAGCCTGAGGAAAAGAAACCTGCCACGGGAGTCTTGCAGATTCCCGACCATCCTAATGACTTAAGTGGCCAACCCGTGCCCACCTAAAATTTATATATTAGCGATAGAGTAAGGAAGGAACTGATTAATTCATTCTACATCACCCTTAGGCTCAAGGTACTGATTCTCTTCAAGCTGAATGCCATGATTTGCCCCACAGAGTAGCCATGGGCAGCAAACGTGGATTCATACAGCTATCCAAGAAAGTTCCTGACGGAGAAGTGAATTTAGATCCATCCTCGAAAAGGAGGGAGGCACAAGGAAGGAAAGGGCATTTACCAGAAGTCAAGCTCACAAACCGATGAAGCAAAATCCCCGTACAGGCCACAAGATATGATGCGGGGTTGGCGAACTGAAGAGTCAAAAGAAAGATTTGTTGGACTCTCAAGGTCTGGCAGTGATGCTCTTTTATTTAGAGAACGGTACAGGATAGCATGGGGACAGGACCTATGGGCAGTGAAGAGCTTCAGGCATGGGGACAGGACCCATGGGCACTAAAGAGTTGCTGCATGGGGACAGGACCCATGGGCAGTCACAGCTCCTGCTGCTGCCCTGAGTACAGGGTAAGTGCTAATTTTATAAGCATACTTACGTGACTTACTTTTGCTGGAAAAAGAAAAGATGATGTAAAATGTCATGAAATGATTCCAGTTCAGTTGGGGTCTGGTTATTGTGTGGTCGGATAACATTGGATACGAATCTGGCCATATGGATAGGCATGTAGGTGAGCATGACCTGGGCTTCTCTCACTGGGGCACCTCTAATTCATACCAAAAAATGATTCACCGCGTCATGTAGTTTGGCATGTAGGCCAGGTAACCTTGGGCTTTTCGAGCTGGGGCAGCCTTAATCCACATCAATCATCATGGGCTTTCTCAGCTATCTCTCATAGATATGCTTATCAGTCCGTTCTCCTTCATTCAAGTTATTAATTTTGTATTTCTTTCATCACCTTATGTTCTCCAGCCTGATGTATGAGTGATTTCCTGATTGTTGGGTATTGTCTTTGAATTTCAATTGTTCACTTGAGGGAATCTTTGCTAAGGTAGCCTAGGTCCAACCGAGCACTGAGAACACGTGGTCATGTTTGTTGGTTTGACATTCTGAGATCAGAAACTCCAAATTCTAGGTTGTCCTGGCAACCACCTTATGGACATAATCTTTCCGAGACAAATTAGACAAATCTGATGAATTCCTCTCTCCAGGTAAGATATTTTTATGTCTCTTTTCTGAATTTTGGAAGGCTCGAACTTGAGTCCGGGTCCCTGATCGTTCGGGAACATTATGTCTAGATACCGGTTTACTTTATTTCTGTAGGATTTGCTAGTTGTTTGATTTACATCCTCTGCTCTGGCATGTTTATTTGTCATTAAATATAAGTGTAATGTTGTAATTTTCAGCCAACTTCCTCATTATGGTGTCAAAACACATAAATAATACTCTTCTATGGCACTACATCGGGGGAGAGAATTGCACTGGGGCCACTGAGCATTCTAGCTTTGGATGGCAGCCTTCCCACTTTGGATGTGAGGTTCCCAGAGGGAAAGAAAAAATCCAAAAAGGCATGCAGATTTGTGGCAAAAAGCTTTTGAGGCTGAAAGACATTAGAGAAAATAAACTTCCAAGGATTGTGAATCTCCTCCAAATGCTTAATGATGATACAGAAAGGTAGACCATTTCAAATAGATTAAGAGGACTACTATGAAGAGAACGTGTTCTGTGCTAAACTCATGAACCAAGGGAAAATGTTACCGTCTATGAGGTTACTACTAATTACCTTCATGAATAATCACAGCAGGCCAGCTTCTTCCCAAGTTCAGGCAAAAAA
>NW_025792409.1:0-1150 GCF_021613505.1 Equus quagga | reverse complement strand
GAGGCCTGGGGTGGGGAGAAGGGCATGGAGGGGATGTCTCTGGCCTCTGTGTCACTGCTTATTTTCCTCACTGAGGACCCTGGTGGTGTCAGCATGGGCTGAGGCCCTCAGAGGTGTTAGAGGTGGGTAAGGGGGATAAGAGTTGAGGATCATGTGGAAACAGAAGTTATGTTTTGATCTCCAGTTTTCAAATGCCTGTGGGGTTGGGTGGGGAGTGGGGGGATGAATTGTGGAGACTTCGAGACCCAGGGCTAAGGTTGTATGAATTCCTGTGGGAGGGGTGCTTCATTTTCCTCTTTTGTCCTGGCTTGCAGGATACTTGCCGGAGTTGCTACTGGGGCAACCTCGCCTCCATCCATAACCTCAACTCTAACTACCACATCCATTGCTTAGCCAGTGTTGTCTACCAGAGTTATGTGTGGATCGGAGGTGCAGTCACAGGCTGGGTAAGATGTGTCCCAGCTCTAAGGGAGCCCCTCGTGACCCAAGTCAGTGCACAACTTCCTTCAGGTTTCTGTGTGCTTCTGCTCTATGATCCCCTGAAGAACTGGGGAGAAACAGACACCTGGGCAAGACATCAAAGGGGCTGCCTAGGTATCAGGAAGAGCCAAGAATTTAGAACGAGGAGGTTTGGATTCAAGTTCTGCTCAGCCTCTGACTGTCTCTATGACTTGGGCAGGACTGTGAGCCTGGTTCCTCAATTCTAGGACGTGGTTGAAACTCCTGTCCCACCTCTTGTTGGGGCAAGAAGGATGAATCCATCACAGGGATGCATAGGATGTGATGGTGATGATCACTGTGGATCAACATTTCAGTTGACCAGAACAGTATCCATCATGGTCCAATAGTCAAGGAAAATACTTGGCAGACAGCAGGAGGACCAGACAGGGAAAGTGCCAGCTCTGCCTACCTGTCTTCCTTTTGCCTCAGGCTCCAACCCACCTTCTCCCTCCTCTATCCTCTAGGGTGGCTCCAGGAGCTTTTATTGGATGGATGGCAGTGCCTTGGATTTTTGGTTGTGGGCTGCTGGCGAGCCTTTGGTCTCTGGTGGCAGCTGTGTGTCCCAAGGTGAGGTGGGAGTGGGGATGAAATCTGAAAAGGCCTGGGGAGGTGGGATGGGCTCCCAGAGGAGTTGCGAGGAAGAGCTGGA
>NW_025792408.1:0-11717 GCF_021613505.1 Equus quagga | reverse complement strand
AAGGTCACACAATGTGGCAGAGATGACTGCCCACCAAAGATCCATGCTCCCTTCAGGGTGTAGAGATGTTACAAGGGGAGACTGCCCAGCCAGCAACTACATTTCCCAGCAACCCTTGCCTCTAGGTGAAGCATGTGACTAGCTCCCACCAATGGAAAGTGGGTGGAAACTGCCCAACTAGGGACTACATTTCCCAGCACCCCCTTGCCTCTGTTGGACCATATGACTAATTCCTACCAATGAAATGCAGGCAGAAATGACTGGTGTCACTTCTGAGCCTGAGTGGTTGAGAAGCAGGAGTGCCTTCTCCTTCCTCCATCTATGTTGAGTCCAAGGTGACCTTGGAGCCACATGCAAGACTCTGAGTCCTCGTAGACCTGATGTGCTTGGGGGTAGTCACACAATAAAGCAAACAACAGCAACAATGATATGTTAGAATTAAATAAGGCATGCTTGGAGTGGTTTTCCCCCCTCCTTTTTCTTTAAAAGATGGTGTTCAGGGAAATCCTCACTGAAAAGGCAACATTTAAGCAAAGCCATCAAGGAAGTGAAGGAACTAGCTCTGGGTCTCTGAGGGCATCTGAGCAGCAAGGAGGAGGCCCAGCTGGAGCAGAGAGAGGGAGAGATGAGAGCAGATGAAGTCAGAAAGAGAGGGGCTGGATGGTGAGGGCCTCCCGGGCCTTGTGGCCAGGACTGTGGCTTTATTCTGAGTGAGCTGGGCAGCCACTGAGGGTTCAGAGCAGAGGAGGGACGTGAGTGATGCGTGTTCTGTCAGGATGCCTGTGGCTGCTGGGTTGAGCGCAGGGAGCCTGGTGAGGAGGTGACTGCAGTAATCCAAGTGAGAGGTGGCAGTGGCCCGACGATGTGGGAAGGAATCAGTTTCTGGATCTGTTCTGAAAGTGGAGTCCAGAGGATTTGCTGAAGGGTTGGTTGTGGGGTGTGAGAACAAGAGAGGAGCTGGGAAAACTCCAAGGTGGCCCCTCCCGAGATGGGCAAAGAGTCTGGGGCAGCAAACTGAGATCAGAAATTTGGCTTGGGATCAAGAATCTGAGGGCATCTTGAAATGCCTTTTGGATATCAGCTGTCAAGTCATAGTTGGATGTCAGCAGTCAAGTCCGTTTTGTCTCTCTGGTTCACTGCTGTCCCTCAGCCCCAGGACAGCACCTGGTACCCATTACACTTTTTTGGGAATCAACAAATAAACAAGGCATGGACAATCAGAGTGTTTCCTGGAACCCCATACACAATATCTCTTACTGACTAAGAAAATACAGAGACACACAAAATTACCAAGACTCTGGGGCCCTGGTAAACCCATTTTTTTTTGGTAAATCACATCAGAATCTCCATCGAGTATTCATGCTGTGTGTGCTTGTGGAAGTAAATTGAGGTAAACCTAAAATTGCCTGGGTGATATGTATAGATCTACAGGCTGGTCCCTCTGCTGCTCCTGGGATGAGAATCACTGCCTAAGGCCTATCTCTCTGAGAACAGAGAGAAGGAGACGGGGTGAAGGGTACCTGTCAAGGTGGGAGAGGTCTTAGGGAGAGAGGAGAGTGGAAACAAAGTCTTCTGAAACTCCCTGAGCACCTGCTATATGCAGATCACGTACATTATCATAATCACTTCTAGCATCACACCTGCCTGGTCATTTTTCACATGAGATGAAAGGGTGTTTTCTTCCAACAACCAATTCTGCAACTGGGTGTCCGACAATTCAATTCAGTTCTGACACTAGCTACCTGGAGTCGGTGCAGACCTCCAGGTTGAAGGCTCAGACCTGCAATACTGCTCCACTTCAAATGCCAGTTACAAATGGGGCGCCCAGGCCACCCACATGTCCGCCTGGCTGACTACAAATTAGGGGGTTCCCACAGTCCCCCTCAGGTTTTATCATTCTCTCGAATGACTCACAGAACTCAGGAAAGGGTTTTACTTACTATGACTGGTTTATTGTGAGGACACAACTCAGGAAGAGCCAAATGGAAGAGAGGCATGGGGCACAGTACAGGAGAAGGGGCATGGAGCTTCCATGGCGCCCCCTCCTCCCAGGCATGCCACTCTCCCAGCACCTTGATGTGTTTCCCAACATGGAAGCTCTGTGAACCCTGTCAGATAGGGGTTTCTCTAGAAGTCTCGTTACCTAGGCTTGATTGGCTAAATCACTGGCCATTGGTGATTAATTCAATCTCTAGCCACTCTCCCTTCCCCAGAGGCTGAGAGTTGGGGCTGAAAGTTCCCAGGATCCAATCAAGACTTGGTCTTTTTGGTTGCCAGCCCCCATGGTAAGCCCATCAACATTTACCTCATTAGAACAAAAGACACTCCTATCACCCTTATCAGTCAGAAAATTCTAAGGGTTTTAGGAGCTCTGAGCCAGGAAGAAGGACAAAGACCAAAGATCTTTCTATGAAATCACATGAGGAAACTGAGGCTTCGTGAGATGGGGTCACTTGCCCAGAGTCACACAACCTGCAAATGGGAGAGCTGGGATTTGGACCCAGTCATGCAATATGTTGTCAGTTGGCACTTGGCATCTATATTCCCCCCCATATCAGAAGAACCGAAAGGCCAATACTACCTTTTTTTCACCTCCCAACAAATGAGTTTCCACATCTAATTTAAATTCTGAGACACACTTGTGTGAGATTCAGAAGGTGGGAGGGAGACGGAAGCAACTATTTCTGCTATTGGGTTGGCTGATGTGTGGCAGACACAAGCTTTATGGGAAGAGGCAGGTGTTTCTTTACTTCTGGGTGGGGGCTGTGGCAGTGTGACCTTGAAATCAGACTTCAGTGACAACTCCCTAACCTCCATTTCTCCAGCCTTTCAATTGTTTTAAAAGCACCTAATTCGCTATGTTAAAGACCTTTCTGATAGAAATACCTAGAGGGGTTTCTGTTTTCATGATGAAACTTTGAAAGGTATACCAGTTAAGCTTTTACCAATATCTATGGTGTTTTTAGCAACACATGGTAAATATGGCGGCCAGGGGTAGAAGTGAGAGAAAAGGGAGTAGTGGGGATCAGAGAGAGACCTTAGAATAAGAATGAGTGTTTCTGGGTCCTTGATATGAGTCCCGTGAAAATGGAGTTGGGGAGGGGAAGGAGGAATGGGAAGGGAGTGGGGCCGGCCTGGTGGTGGAGCAGTTAAGTTTGTACATTCCACTTTGGCGGCCCAGGGTTTGCCGGTTTGGATCCCGGATGCAGACCCATGCACCGCTTGTCAAGCCATGCTGTAGCAGGAGTCCCACATATAAAGTAGAGGCATGTGAGCACAGATGTCAGCTCAGGGCCAATCTTCCTCAGCATAAAGAGGAGGATTGGCAGCAGATGTTAGCTCAGGGCTAATCCTCCTCAAAAAAAGGGGGGAAGGTAGGGATAGAGAGGTGGGGGTCTATCTGGAGATTCTCCTGCCCAGAGCTCTGGACAGAAAAGGCACAGCCCTGGAAGAGTGGTCCCCTAATCATATTGCATTCCTCCTCATAAAAGTTCTGTTTTAGAACCCACTGGGACTACCTGTCTGGGAGGTCTTCTAAAATTAAAGAAGAGGGCCAGCTGGTAGTGCAGCAGTTAAGTGCACATGATCTGCCCCTGTAGCCCGGGCTCCACTGGTTCAGATCCCTGGCGTGGACCTACCTACAGCTTATCAAGCCACGCTGTGGCAGGTATCCCACGTATAAAATAGAGGAAGATGGGTACGGGTGTTAGCTTAGGGCCAATATCCTCAGCAAAAAGAGGAGGATTGGTGGCAGATGTTAGCTCAGGGCTAATGTTCTTCTTGAAAATGAAAGTTAAGTTAAAGAAGAGCCTTCCCCAGGTGCTGAGGAAGAAAGGACCCCTAGGTTGATTCTCAAGTCTGCGATCTTGAGGCTGCAGAGCTGGCCCAAGGGCCACTATATATTATCTCCTATCCTTCAGGAAATGACTTCACCTTTATAAGTCTCAGTGTCCATATTTAAAAATGGTGACAATTCTTGCCTTGCAGGGAAGTCAAGTGATGAGGTTTAGAAATAGTGTGTATAGAGTGCCTCTCACCAGGCCAGCAGACCTGAGTTTGAAGTCCTGTCTTGTCACTCAGGGGCTGTGTAATAGTGTTGGGGTGGGGGCAGGAGTGGAATTTGGTGCTTGGTGGCATCTCAATGCCCACGGTCCCTGTGTTAGCATGATGGAACTGCAGTAACAGTACCAGAAACCGGGCAGCTTAAATGATAAGATGTTTATTCTCCCACAGTTCTGGAGGATGGAAGTCCACGATCGAGGTGTCACTGGGTTTGGTTTCTCTCGAGGCCTCTCTCTTTGGCTTGCAGGTGGCTGCCTTCTCCCTGTGTCCTCACGTGGTTTTTCCTCTGTGCCCACAAATCCCTGGTGTCTCTGTGTGTGTTCAGATCTCCTCTTCTTATAAGGACACCAGTCAGACTGGATTAGGGTCCATCCGAAAGGCTTCATTTTAACCCAATCACCTCTGTAAAGGCCCACAAATACAGTTACATTCTGAGGCTCTCACTCGGGGGAAGAGCTTCAACATACAAATTTTGGGGGGCACAATTCATCCCGTAACAGTCCCCTCCCCTCAGAAAGCTAGATCTCTATTCCCACAGTGATGATGTCATCAGGGACCCAGAGCTCATCCCCTAGAACGCTTATTCTCTCAGAGAAGGGATATATGGTATTAACAGAGAAAAGGGTGTCCGCTCTTGGCTTTTGTGATTCAAATGTCTAGGCCCCCAGGAGAATGGAAAGACTTTAAACAAAAGTGTGAGGAAAGCAAACTAAGATGGCTAAAAACAAAGGAACTGACAACATCAGATGTCGAGGAAGAGCAACTGGAACTTTCCCACATGGCTGCCCTGGCCTTTGGCCTACTGATAGCATGACCTCTAATTCCCAACCTCCCATTAATATCCACAAGTCCAACCTTCTTTATGAGCATGTGACCTAATGGCCTTTGATCCTAAGTATTTCCCCATCCCTTCCAAATCTCACACACAGTTTATCACTTCATAACACTACATGAGAAGATTCAAGAGCAGCTGAACTCACCCTTTAGAAGAAGAAACTTTCAGGCAGTGGTCACATATGTCTGATGATAATGACACTATCTTTTTCTGCAATGAGAGGATTTCTCCACGTGACAGGAGGGCAGGAACCTAGAGATCTGGCATCAGGAGGAAAGGAAACCAGAGAGAGATTCCCCATTGCAGGCGCATCCTTCACTGATCTCGTGCATGTCTCCATTGGATGGAGCAATGGATGGTAGCAGAGCCTTCAGGGTGGGCATCACCATGACCTTGGAGGTGAAGGTGGACTTCCACCAAAGAGCCTTCTACTTAGCAGTCAGGACCCAGCACAAAAGCAGACTCATCCCACCTGAGTAACTTGAGAAGCGATTGAAAACGAGATAATTGACAAAAGTATGAGCCTGTTGAGGAAACACAAGGGTTAGAGCAGTTCTCTGGTGCCGATAGCACTGGGTTTCTGTTACCATCCTGCTGGAACATGGGGACGTTGCATCACAGAAGAGAGACAGAGACAGAGACAGAGAGAGAACGCTATCTGGAGAGGGCTGCCGGAGAGGAACTGAACTCAGGCTGAATAATCTGCCCAGCCCCACAGTGACCCTGTAAGGAGGGAGCTGGGGAATTAACACCCCAACCTCACTCAATGTCCTCTCTTTGGTCTCCTTTGACTGGACCCAGCTGGAAGCCAGGAGATTCCATTGACATAATTCTCATAGCTCTGCCACCCACAGTGCAGAGCCACAGGGAGAAGGGGAGAGACTGAATCTGGAGAAAGAAGCAGAAAGTGTTCAGCACAGTCCACCCTTTTCCCCCTCATAATCCACCCTTTTCCTTTGTCCAGATGAAAATCAGAGTCCTCTATCCAGAAGACACAGAATTCCCGTCCGTTACCTAATCATTGTAATGTGCTATGGACAATGTGTCAGACCCCCAGAGTGTTAGACGACCAGTTCTTCATATACCACAGTGAGAGGAGGATGGAGGAGGAAATCCTATAAAACAAAGCTGCGAGGGTCCTGGCTGTGGAGCTGGTGGTAATCAGAGCTGCCTTATTCTACCACCCGTTCCACAGTCCTTACCACCTGCCAACACCTAGTTTAAACAATTGTTGTGTGATGCAAATCTTCATTCTGATGGGAAGAGAGTGTTTGATGGGCTTGTCTTTATTGAGTTTCTGCAGTCTTCCTCTGAACAGGGCCACTTGCCAATGGAAATAGGAAGATGTACGCACGAACATATCACTTGGCTGCCAGAGTCCTCCTTGACCCAGCAGCCCAACCTCCCTCTGGTAGTCAGGTCCCCTCTGGCAATCAGCTCAGTGGCCCTCTTTGCTGCCTGTTGTTTGAGCAGCATGAGGAGCACAAAATGGCCAGGGGGCAGTCATGACTTCCAATTGATTGGAACTATGATGGGATTCCTCACCCACACCAACTCCAAAGTCACAGGGAGCAGAAGCAAAAATCCTTTCAGTGGGCACTTAGGTGTACTAGAGTGAGGGGGCACTCCCTTATCACCCCCTTGTTTCATGGCCCCTGCATTCTGGCTGTGGGGGGAAGCGACATGATAGCCTGGCCACTTGTTTAAGACACACACCCAAGCTGGAATGGAGATGCACCAGACCAGTGAAGGACGGACCTGAGATGGGGAATCTCTCACAGATTCCTCTCCTCCCCTGTGCCAGATTTCAGGGTGTCCTGCCCTCCCCTCACATAGGGAAACCCAAACACTGGGGGAAAGGACGATACCTTTATTATCAGGCACGTGTGGCCACTGCTTGAATGTCAACTCTCCCATAGGGCAAGTTCAGCTGCTCCCAGGCCCTTCCCTATAATGTCATCAGGCCCTAAGTATGTGTGGATGATAATTCATGGAGAGGATGGGAAAATAATTCAGTGCTCGGTTATGAGATTAGAGGGAGGGTTGGGTTTAGGGAGTTAGGAGGGGCTAAGAATCAAGGGGAAATGGGGTCATCAGGGAGAGCACGCCATACCAAAGGGCTAAGGATTGCTCCAGCACCACGACCAAAACCACGTAGGAGGTAGGGGCAGCTCCAGCTTGGGAGAGAGGCCAATTCCCATTGCTAGAGTTCTCCATCACGGTAAAGACCCCAATACTGGGTGCGTGGTGCAACAAATATCTGGAAAGGTTGGCCGTGCAGCCCTGAAGGTCCAGTGAAGAGGACAGCCCACCTAGAGAATGAAGATTAAGTCAGAGAAGTCAAAGCACAGCCCAATGAAATTCCGAAGACATAGGAATCCCAGACACACCCTCTCCCCACTCAGACCAGGAGCTCAGCCTCTTCGTCGCTCCTCCCCTAGACCTAGACATCTGGGTCCCCAGCCCCCTCCACCCCCAAACCTGTAAGTCAGGGCCTCCAGGCCCCTAACCCCTTCATCCTTGAGACCATCAGCACTCACCTCCCCTGAGATCAATGGAACCACGGTAACAACGAATGGAGCCCTTAGGGCAGGTAACAGTTTCAGAGTTCTCTGAGCAGGATCCAAACAACTCACACAAGCAGGACACTGCAGGTCTCCAGGGACAGGGGGCACTTGAGAGCAGAGAGAAGGTTGGGGTGCACAGCTCTGCTCCTCCCTGCAGCCACCTTCTTTGAGCCGCGGAATCTCTTGTCACTGGGGCCGCATCTATGCGTGTCCCTGGTCCAACTCAGCCCCCTGGGCTCCCACACCTGGATGGAGGATGGCATCCAACAGGACACTGCTGCTGTCGACCCTGTTGCACCCGCTGGAGGAGCAGAACCGGGCATCGGAGGTGACGAGCATTCCGGGGGGCCCCGAGTAGACGGTGACAGTCAGGGATTCATGTGTCCTGATCTTGCTGCAGCCCTTGCTCCCCACTATGAGTGATCTGTGTCCTGAGGGGTGAGACAGTGAGAGCCGGGCTGAAGGAGGGAGGCTCCGAGGGAGGCAGGAGCTCAGCAGGCAGAGGGTGAGTGCAGGTTCCCTGAGCACAAAGAAGAACACAGGTCACCTGGAATGTGGGGAAGACGGTGGGGGGGCCAGAGGCTGGGTCCTCCTCCAGCGCTGCCAGCTCTCAGTTCTTGTGCCAACGTCACCTTCGCAGCAGAGCCTCCCGAGTACCCATTATCACCATGCAACCTTCCCCTCACTCTCCCTCTCTCCTTTCCCTCTGGGATTTAGCTCCATAGCTCTTATCTCCACACCATATCTTGCTCTCTGTTTTTGGCCATTTTTTTGTTTCCGCCAGTTCATAAAGCTGCACAAAGGCAGGTGCAGTGGGATCTAGGGTGCCTGGCACACAGCAGATGCTCCATAAACCTTGAATGAAGACTATGGGTCCCCCTGTGCCAGCTCTGTTCGCAGCCCTTTGCATGGACTATCGAGTCTATCCACACGACCACCCAGCAAGGCAGGTAGTATTATTGCTCCCAGTTTTCAAAAGGGGAAAGCAAGGCACAGAAAGAAGAAGAGTTGGGTTTAGAGCCCCAGGTGTGAAGGGACCTGGGCAGGAAAGCAGGGACAGAATCCAGGGCGGGGAAGCCTGGGACCCAGCGCAGGGGCTGTGCCTCTTGTGCAGCCCACGCACCTACGTCTACCAGCAGAAGCGTCTCCTGACACATCTCTCCAGCATCGCACTTCCTGTATCCACCTGCGGTCCATTCGACGGGTGTCCGAGCCGAGTTTGGCTGCATCCTCACCATGACTCCCCATTGACAGGTCAGATTAGCTGGAGAGAAGCAATTACCAGGGTCTGGAAAAGCCGGGGAAACAGCGGTGTCTGTCCCTCCAGGTCCCAGGCTTGGAGGTGATCACGTTCTTGAGTCGCACTCTAGATGACCTGGCCGTAGAGTCCTTCAATGTCAGATTTAGAAGGGATCTTGGAAGTCTGAGCCCTACCTCCTTTCTTTGTCTTGTTTTTGCTCAAACACCTGCAGGGACCTCTCCCAATCTCCTGGAGGAAGGCAGCTCCTCCATTGGGAGTGAGAGAGACGGAGGGCTCCTTCTCAGCCTGAGCCAATTTCCACTGTCCTCGCTGGGCCTCAAGGTCCTCATCCGGGTAATGAGGAGGGTAGCGTGACACCATGTATTTCTTTTCCCTGAGGAACCACATGTTCTAAACAAAAATATGCAAAGGCCTGCCATGCACTGAGCACTTACTACGAGCCTGGCTGTCCTGACTGCTCCCTGGATTAGCCCCTTGACACCAGCTGAGGAGCTTACGTGTTTTGATCACTTTTATTTCCCCACAGCAACCCCCAAAGTAGGTCGTGTTATCACCACCACCCCATTTCAAGACAGGAAACAGAGGCAGACGAGTTGTTAAGTAGCTTGCTCGATGTCCCACCACCAGTCAGGGTCCGAACTGGGCTCAGAACTCAGGTGTTCTGGCCCCTTGGGGTGAGTGATGGGGAAGAGAGAGATCAATGACCGTCCTTGCCTACCTCAGACCCTGTGGCCCTCAGGAGTCTAGTGTGAAAACCACGAGCCCAGATCTTTTCTCAAGGCCATCACATGGTCAGCCGAGATGCATCCCCTGAGGCAGAAACTCGTGTGCTGATGACGCAGCATCCATAAACATAGGTAACATTCAGGACAGCCCTACGAAGGGGGACCGCTCATTTCCCCACATCACAGATGACAGACTCACGGCTCCTGCTGCCCTCCTCCCAGCCTTGCTCTGCTCTCCCCACCCCCATCTTCCCCACCTTGCTCAATGGCAGCTCCTTCAACAGTTTTCAGGTCATTCCTGACAATCCCTTCCCTCTGACACCCTGTGTTGGGCCCATCAGGAAATCCTGTTGTCTTAAACTGCAAGATACCCCCAGAACCTGACCAGGTCTCGCCACCTCTGCTACTTCCATGACGCTCCTGGCTCTCACCTGCTTCCTCCTGGGTCTCCATGGGGGTCCCCTCCTCCACTCCTACCTCCCCCTCACTCCATTCTCCACCCAACAGCCAGAAGGATCCCCATAAAGGTAAGTTGATTCATGTCACTTCTCTTCTCAGAAGCCTCCAATAGGTCCCCATCCCACTAGAATCGAATTCTAAGTCCTTAAATTGGCCCCAAGGGCTCTAGGTGATCTGGCCTCCCCCTCCCTCTCTGTCTCTCTGTCCTGCTCTGTTCTCTGTTGATCACATTGTCGGAGCCACACCAGTCTCTAGGCTCCTCCTTGAACACACAGCAGGCGTATGGCCATCCCAAGGCCTTTGCATACACTCTCTTGCTCCTGACTCTCTGGAATTGTCTCCTCCTTCCTGAATTGCTTGAAAAAGGCTCAAAGAGGTGTTGACCCTCAATAGCTGGTTCAGTGGCAGAGCCCAGACAGGGAGCCAACATCTCTCTGATTCAGACATCAAGCTCTTTAACTGCTGTGCTCTCCTGACTGGGCTGCCCCACCCTTCACCCTGGGACCACCGCCCAATAGCTTAGGGGAGGTGAAGGCCCTTCGTGTTCCAACCCTTTTGTTCTCCCTCAGCTTGGGGTCCTGCTGTAGCCCACCTTGTGCAGCCTGTGCTCTTGGCCCTGCCCTCTGCCACCCCCATGCCTTCTCAGGGGCTGCTCTGGCTCCAGGAATGCCCTTCTCTCCTCCATATATTCCCTGACCTCTTGTGGTACCCAGCTTCTGATGCCTGGTCTTGCCGATGGTCAGGAAATACTTGCTAAACTGCTGGACTTGACAAATAAAAATGGCAAGCAATAGGATATATTGGAGAATATGAGGAAGCCATTTTGATATAAACTTAATTCGGCCTGACCTTGTCTTTCCAAAAGGGCCTGACCGAGGCCATTGAGCATGCATTGTATATCTGCTTTAGAGATTCCCTATGGCAAGAGCAAAAGGCCCTTGAGGTAAAGGTCCAACTTCCCTCCCCCTCCCAAGGTTGGCGTCTCCTTAAGGATTAAGCATCTTTCCTTAGGCTAGAAACTGATTGCTGTGCTCACCTGTGACCGCCCAGCTCGAGGCAATAGACTTGCCTCCTGCTACGCCCTCCAAGATAGCAGACTCACTATCTGCTGTGTCCATCAAGCGCTGTGCCGACAGGGCAATCTTGTGACTATTGTGGGAGGGACATTTCAATCATATGTAAAGCACCCTCTTTGGGGGTATATAACCACTCTGTACACCTCATTTCTTTGGTGCCCTTTCTTCCAGCGGGAAGAAAGGCCCCGGCCATGGTCCTCAGATTTCAGCTCAGAATAAACTCACCCAAATTTTCATTTACAGATTGGTTATGGATTATTTTTGTCGACAAACTGAACAGAACCAGGGAAGCCAAACACATCCTCCAAGATCTGGCTCCAATGTCGAAAGCTAACCAAACATGGATTGTGATAGGAACATTCATTTGTGGCATAAAAGCTGTGTTTCATGTGGCATGTGTGTGGTGTGTGTAGTGTATGTGTGTGGTATGTGTGCAGAGGTGTAGTATTTGTGTGGTGTGTATGGGGTTTGTGATATGCATATGGCATGTTTGTATGGAGTGTGTAGTGTGTGTGTATGGTACGTGATGTGTGGTGGGTGTGTGTGCAGTGATACTCTGTGTGTGTGATGTATGTGGTATGTGTTTGTTGTGAGGGAGTGGCATGCTGTGTGTTCTGTGTGTGTTTTCTTTGTGTGTGACGTGTGGTGTATTGCGTGTGAGGTGGGTGGTCTGTATAGTGTGTAAGGTTTGTGGTGTGTGTGGTACATGTGAGGTGTAAGGAGATGTGTGTG
>NW_025792407.1:0-1481 GCF_021613505.1 Equus quagga | reverse complement strand
TTTAGTTGTTTTCCATAATATGCGATTATAAATGATGCTGGTATTAATCATACTAAAACATTCTGTATATTTTTTATTTTCTTACGCTAGACGTATAAGAGAGCATGAACTGAGAAAAATTTTAATTGCTCCTAATTTATATTTCCACCAGCACTACATAAAGTTTCTTACCTCAACAGCGTTACCATAAGGGATTAGTATTTCCTTAAACAATAATTTTGGAAAGGGAGCCTTGGAATGCAATCACAAAGGTAGCCATTGTAGGACAGGAATTCTGAGTTTCCTTCCTATACAGATTTTAAGAACTCTGCCTAAAGCCAAAGAGAAGCCCGATCTTCTTTTCTTTTTTTATTTTTCCCAAGGATTGGCACCTGGGCTAACAACTGTTGCCAATCTTTTTTTTTCTGCTTTTATCTCCCCAAACCCCCCCTGTATAGTTGTATATCTTAGTTGCACGTCCTTCTAGTTGTGGGATGTGGGACACCGCCTCAATGTGGCCTGACGAGCAGTGTCATGTCCGCGCCCAGGATCCGAACCCTGGGCCGCCACAGCGGAGTGCACGAACTTAACCATTCGGCCATGGAGCTGGTCCCTGGATCTTCTTTTATTTTATATGAATTTTATTTTCTTTTTTACCCCTTTTACAAAAGAAAGATCCAACATCAAGTGATGGAGCCATTGGCCTCCCCAAAGATGTTCACAGATCGCTGCATCCTTTGTCTCTCTTTTCTGGGAGGGGTACATATGATCAGGCTGTGTTAAACAACTTGATCACGAATATCATGTTGAGTTAGCTGATTTAATTACTCCTTCCCTGAGACTCCAGTGCCACAGGGACTGCTGGATTTGGAAAAAATGACCCGAGACCAAAAGGGGATATTGGGTAGGTTCCAGAACTTTTTAAAAATCTCTACTGCAGCAGAATGAATAAGACAACAGAGAGAAACTTTATGAAGCTGGATTTCAGGGTCTCTCAGCCTAGGCTTCCACTATAGGGATAACGTCCTGAGCAGAGAAATTTTTCTGTTAACCCTAGATCACTTAGAAGAACTATTACTTACTTTTGGAGTGCCAGAACTGACATGTTGAAATAGGACATTGGAAGAGGGAAGAGTTAACAGTGGATGTCTGTGGAGTGTGCTGAGGAAAACTTTGTCTTGCCATGTCTCCTTAATGGACACAAGAAGGTTCATACGTATAAGGGAACTCCATTTTCCTGTGAATATGTCCTTGCCTCATTGAAATACAGGAATTTTCTATAATTCAAAGGATGGAATGTATCTTCAAGAAAATTCTGAATGAGAATCAAAGCAAACAATGCTTTATTTTGATAAAAAACAACAATAATAACAAAAACACTGAAGCAGTTATGCAGGTGCCATATCCCTCTGGTGTGCTGGGTTCCCTGCCCTGGTCTGAAGAGGAGAGTCCTCGCTACGACCTCACACAGCATTCCCTTCTGTATGTCTATGACATCTTCC
>NW_025792406.1:0-7043 GCF_021613505.1 Equus quagga | reverse complement strand
ATCCACAAACCCCACCAGGCTCCTGCTTTCACTCTCACCTCCTCCTCTCCTATCTTCTCTGAACAGCTTGACTTCATAAACTTAATCAGATTCCTTATCTTTCGGGTCAAATCCTCTAAGGGCTCCTGTCCCCCATCCAAGCCCAGCCTATAATGGCTGTTCAGTGAATACTGCAGATGGACGGACCCCTGAATACTGGGCTATCCTGAGTCAGAGGCCCCTGGACTCTGTGTGTGTCCCAGGTTTTTTTCTCTTTCAACATGGACTCTGTCCCCAAGGCAGCCCATTCCTGAAATTCAGAAATATCTGATAAATGTGACAGAATCAGATAATGTTTTGCTGTCAAAGACAGACTCTGGAGCACAAATTGGGAGGATGGGGCTATATGTTATAGACCATGTTCTCTGTAGTGGGTAAGAGAATGTTCTTTTTGACCATACAAAGAAACAAGGTTACAGAAGAGCCGCACTTCAGTGAGGACACTGTTTGCCCAAGCATGAAAGAGCCAGTAGAGCATTCTCTGTGCCTGCCTTGCCCAGAACACTGCCCTCTCAGGACCTGTCCAACAGCACCTTTGCTGGTCTCAGATCAAGGGGCCACGAGCTCCTCTGGCTTCACTCAGCTCTCCTGGAGGGCATCCTGATTTTGCAGATGAATCTCTGTGATGTCACTACCCAGAATAGTTCTATGAGTAGGTCTCTCCATGGAGATAGTGTCTGAGACATTAATTGTCTCCAGATAACTAAGGACCTCCAGGCTGCTACATACAGGATGTGTTGCACAGTCCCTATGCTGCCCGATATTTCAGAATTAACTGACATTTAACTTTGCTTCTGCCAGTGCCTGGGGTGTCTATTAGTGTAGGACCTTCATAAAACAAATTCAAGACCTAAAATCTTACCATGAACCATGTTGGTTCATGAGGACCAAAATTCTATATGGGATACCCCAGCAGGCTGACTTATATTATTGTCACTGTTACTGTTGCTGTTGATGGAGGGACTCCGGGTAGCCCCCTCACCCCACTGCACAAGTACTGCTGGTTGATGTCTCTCTTGGCCACTAGAATACAGCACCATCAGGAAAATTGTGTCCTCCCTCCTGCTGACCTCTCTGGGCTCATTTTCCCTTTATTGCTATTCTGGAGATTTATTCTTTTGTCTTCTAAATCTAGGATATATTTATGGTTGTTTTTACTATTTTAGTCCAGTTTTATCATTATTTTCAGTCAGAAGATGGGTGAGTAAAACATTACTATGAACATCTGTCTTTTTTTGAGATTCATCCTACTTCCTTGACTTGGTGGCATCCACGATGTGTCACCCAACCCATACGGGGCCCTGATCAGCTTTATCTGGTAACTGCTCCATATTCTGACATTGAAGAAAGAACAGGGCTCTCTGGAAATTTTCCTGTAATATCAGGGTTCTCTGTGATAATAAGGGTTGGGTCATAGACTCTAGATCCCAAAGAAGTGAGGCGCCTTCAAATATCCTCTCGCCACCCAAAAAATAAACATAAAAATAAATATAGCTGCAAAACAATTAAGATTCACTAGATTAAACTGTGGAAAGTGAGGAGGTGGAGGGTCTGAGAGCCAGGTCCTTAACGGGAAGAGTCCTCTCCTGCACCTGGGATCCAGGAGTTCCTCGAGGAGGTGATCTGAGGAGAAGAAGAGAAACCCACTTTGTGAAGGTTTCAGAGCTCAGGGCATGATCAGCAAAGCCAGGGTCAGGCTCAAGAGACATGTAGGGGACTGAGCAGAGGAGGACCTGGGGCTCCTGGGATACACTGGCTGGACTTCTCTTCTCCACGTCATCCTAGCCAGCATGAGGCAGGGGGGTGTGATTGTAAGTTCTGGTGACAAAGTGATTTTCTTACATTGGAAAACCAGTAGTTAAATGGGTTGTTTTCAGGGATGAGAAGGGGAAGGGACTCCTGTGGCTGGAAGAGTCACGAGACTTGAGGCTCCTTAGGAACTAAGGGACCAGAGAGGTCGGGAAAGGAGAAGGGATGTGAGGTGTACTTCTGAGGAAAGATCCGGAAACATGTCCCTGTCTTTTCTTTAGGGAGCCACAGCAAATGGCATTCTTTGAAGCATTTTACTTGAAACTCTCAATTGCTTTGAACAGAGCCTGGACCCAGGGGAGCCTGATATGTGTAGCTGTTAGGATGAACCATTCCAAACAGAGGGCTTGAAGACGATATAGTTGATCCTCAAGAATGAGTTCTGGGGGGCTGTTTACAAATGAGAGAAATTTATAAACTTTTATCTGGAAAAAGGTCCACTATACCTGACTTTGCCAGAAAGATCACATTTAGCCAAAAACAAAACCAAAACAAACAAAGAAAAACAGATCCACATAAAGTCAAACAGACTAAGCAGATAATAAAATTATAAAAAAAAAAATGATTCCTATGACTAGAACAATTCTGGAACTATACGCACCAGACTCAGCTGACTTCAGTCTGGGGCATTGTTAGGCACAGACAACAACCCGGCTGTGAGTGCAGCGTGCCCTGTGTGTGAGTGTGGGACAATGCAGCTGCATCACTCTGAGATTGTAAATGCACCAGGGTTTAAATGGATGGGTGGAAATCTGTCATTACTTAAACAAAATTAGTTAAAGAATTTAACCAAAGGAAAACCTATGCTTTAATTTAATTTTGCATTGACAAGAGTACCACCTCTTAAAATATTATTTACTTTGTCTTGTTCTTTTATTTAAATAATTTCTTTATTAAATCACACGGGCATTTTACACAATTTTATTAATTATTCAGTAGACATTAATGATTACAAACATATTTGAATGCTGAGTTTTCTTAGTATGGCTCCCTCTTTGATGTTGCAGAGATGGTCATTGTGAATTTTATTTTCCTTTTCTTCCCACTTTAAGAAACAAGGATTTGTAGGTCTGCCTTGTTTCTCACACACAGGATGAGGCTGTCTGTGGCCCCTCTCCCCATGGATGCTCTCTCCGTGGTGGGGCCCCCTCAGCTCTGAGGCTCAGGGCAGAGAGAGGAGCATGTGCACAGCTGACTCTCTCCCAGTTCAGGCCCCACCCTGGCCTAGTACCACGTGGCCTCTGTGATGAGGGACGTGTCTTCAATACTGCATATTTACTGAACATGTATCTGCTGCTGCATCTGGAGGTTGGCAGTGGAACGCCAGGCGGAGCTAAACAGCCTCATTCCATCTCGTGGAGCTGACCCTGAAGAAGAAACATGAAAGGGGGAGGCATACAGAGGGCCTCCTTTCCTAACCTTCAACCCTAGAGGCAGGGAGGCCTGAGAGGCCATTGCTGCACTCATGGGTCAGTCAGGGGAAGAAGGTTGGTGGGACCACAGGGGAGCAGGGAATCAGAGACAGCATGAGAGCTGAGGGTCCGTGGGTGTGACTTGAAGATTCCCTGGGTTCAGGTGAAGATGTAGAGAAGTCCACAAAGTGATACAAATAGAGGAACACAGTGATAAATAATGTGACGCTGGAGAAGTGGGCTACCAAGAACAATGGGATTACAATTCAGAAAGAAAGAGCTCCTGGCAGGGCAAATGCCTTAGGAATCCCAGATGTGCTTTGGTTTGTCAGGTGAAGGGGTTTGCTTACTGGATGAGTGTGATCTACTGAGGCTGCTGGGAAGGAAGACAGGGAGAAGCCACATGTCAGCAGGGTGAGAAGGGAAGACTGGGTGAGAAAGTTGTCAGCGGGAGGAAAGATTGGATGGAAAGTGTAAGATGGAGGAATCCAAATCTAGATGCCCTTCTTTGTAGATTTGATATAAATGCAATCATATTTATTTGTAGATTTTTATCGCAGGAGAAGATATTCAAAACTTATAGATTTATTCCCCTTTAAAACTTTAACCAGTTTATCTCCCACACAGAAAGTGTTCTTCTTTGGCTCAATCTGGTTAGAATAAAAGCAGTATATTTAAAAAATCCTCTTTTTGGGGGCTGGCCCAGTGGTGCAGTTGTTACATTCACATGGTCCTCTTCAGCTCCCCAGGTTCATGGGTTTGGATCCCAGGAGTGGACCCACATACCGCTCATCAAGCCATGCTGTGGCAGCATCCCACATGCAAAATAAAGGAAGATTGGCAACAGATGTTAGCGCAGGGTCCCCCAAAAAATAGTCATTAAAATTTTTACTATAGCGCTGGTCTTCTCAGTAAAATATGAGTTGAATACAATTTTTGACACGTAATACTCTATGTGTTTAACTTTTTGAACACTTTTCTCCGACACTCTGGTGAGTTATTCACTGAGACGTCTCAAGGATTCTTCTACCTTATGTCCTTACATTGAGGTGACTGAGGTCTGAAATCGGTAAGCTCAGGAATTACTTTTCCTGAGTTCTGAAGTCATTACCAGGAGATACTAAAACTTTTATTTTCTGACCCTATATTTTTCTAGAAATCCATCCCTCACACACATTTTTGTGACAACAGGCTGAAGATGGTTTTTTGGTCATTAACTGACTAGTGAGAAGGAGATGAGAACATAAGAGAGAGTAGAATTTGGGAAAATCAATGATTCTAGGTCTGAGGACATAACATGGTATTACTAGATAAACAAAGAACATTCCAGAAGGACACTGAGAAGGAGAGCCCAGGTGGGGGAAAATGAAGAGAGTTCAACTGTGTCTTAACAGTTGGCTTTGTGTCCTGGATGAGCAGAGTCACAGCAGATTTAGAGTCAGCTGACTGACCTTGCTCCCTGTGACCTGGACCCTCTGACATGATGACTCTCAGCAATGACACAGAGGTGATCCAGGGAGCAGTTGCTGTGTTTCGGGAGCAGAAGGAGCCCCATATGCAGTGTGGGACAGAGGTAGTGGTTCATGTGCTGACCCCTGAGTCTAGTCCTCACCTGAGAGAGTGAGAGGTGGGAAGAGGTGCCCAGGTAAGCTTTGGAGTGGCCAGCATGAGGTTTCTTGAACCTTCTTTACTTTCTCACTGTCTCTGGGAAGAGGACGTCATCATGATAAAGTTTTTTGTTGTTTCTTTCCATGTCCCATGAGAAAGCTTGAATTTCAGATCAATACCTCGTGGGTGGGACTGAGCGTCTCTTGGCCTGGAATAGATCTCTTGCGTGAATATCAGAAATGTCAGGGAGCCCACCTGTACCTTTATGAGATGGGAGCAGCCTGGCCCTTATTTCTTGCCTATATCCCAGTGTCCGCTGTACATGTCCCAACCTGAACTAACGATGAGGGTGGAGGGAAGAGTCATGAAATTTTGGAGACCTATTTGGTAAAACTTCCATCATTTTCTTCTCCTGTTTGGACTCCAAGTCTCCCAGCCATGCGGCTGGCTTGTGATTGACCCCAGATACAACAGGATAGCCCCTGTGTCACCTAAACCAATCAGGCAATTCCCTGTCTGTTCACCATGATGGAGTCAGACTACAGTGTGAGTCACCTGGTCCAGTCCTTGTGAAAGCTGGATTTCATGATCAATGGACCAGGGAGGGCAAGTCTCTCTCATTCTGAAGGGTTTGTTATGTGGATGTGATGACTGAGACAACAGAGGCATTTTTGATCCATGTGGGAAATCAGCCTGGATACTCAGGGGCTCATGGAGGAGGGGGAGAGAATCAACAGAGAATCACTCAGCATCTTCAGCCCAGCTTACAGTTGTTTCTTCTGAAATGTGGCCATTGGGCTGCCTCATATCACAGCCCAAACTTTGTAGCCCACCCTGGACTTAATGGTTCTAAAGCAGGACCACAGTGCCCCTCTGTTCCTCCTTCCTCTGAGAGAATTTTCCAGATCAAAGGCTGTTAAGCACCCAGGCTGTGAGCCCCTGCAAGACAAGGTTCTCTCCTGCATGATGGGGGTCCCTCTGCCTGGCTCAGTGCAGCTTTCCACACGTTTTAGCCCATATGCGTTTAACAAATCAAAGGACTGACTTAAATTCTGGAAAGTCATATTGTCTGAATGAAGTTAATAATTAGTGACAGCATGAAATACACATTCTAGCAAAATATCTCACTACTTTCTCTTTATTCTAGGGTAAAGCATTGCCCAAGTCCTCCTAATCACTGCCCTGTGGGGTTGTTGTCCTTTAGGTGCATCCATCACACTTTGGTTTCTAGCAGAGCTTTCTTGATTTCTCTAACTAGACTCTGCTTGCCTGGGACATGACCCCATCCTAACACCTGCTTCCCTGCACAGCCTTCCAGCCCCCACAGGGGATGTCTGGGATCAGGATGTGTGGACCATCTACCTTGACCCAGCCCAGTGGGAGAGCCTGAGGTCCCATTTGGAGCCAAGTCTCTGCGTCTTCAACCTGTCCTATCTTGTTGGCCGATTCTCTTCCTCAAGAAAATGAGAAGAGAAGCCAAGTAGACATTATCAATCCTTTTTGCATAAAATAACACTCTGAAAGCATTTCAACACGAACCCATATGGAGTCCTGCTCCTGAGGTACAGAGTAAGTAATCTGGAAAAAATTGTCATTTTCATGCTTGTATAAAATGGAAAGTTTCTAATATGGGGGCAGCATGAGAACAAGGGGACTGACTTCATCCTTCACGTTCTGATCCTCTAATAACACACTGAAATTGAACAGGCCCAGGTGAAGTTTTCATCAAATGTAAGATGAGAGTAAACTAGAGATGTGCATTCCTAGAATTCATACTGAGTAGTCCCATTTGTCAGAGCTGATCATATCTCTTGAAAATATGAGCATCAAATAATCCTGTCTTAACTAGACAGGGCAATCATTTTGTCTCAACTGATTAACTCACTCACACCTCACACTGTTCCCAAGAGCCCAGCCTCAGTCCCTCTTTTTCCCAACCCCACCCTTCAATACCTCCTCCCCCCAAGACATTGGGAATCTGAACTTTCTTCTCTATCCCACCTGCTCCACCCGTTAACCAGACTCATAGTCTGCCACTTGTATCATCCACAGTTCATACCTAGTCCCCACCTACATTCAAACCTCCTCCTCCTTCATTTTCTATGCAGCACCTGGGCCTCATATACTTAGATTCTGTTGATCCCCTGACAACCCCTCTAATGCTCCCATCTCCAC
>NW_025792405.1:0-4190 GCF_021613505.1 Equus quagga | reverse complement strand
AGAAAGAGCAAGTCTAAGAACTGGGAGGGAGCCTTCAAATGTGCACTTAGACGGGTGGCTGGGACTCACTCCAGCCTTCTCCTCGTTCGTAAGTCCTCTGCTCTGGAGGGGAAGCTGAGGGGGAGTTTTGCTGCTCAGAGGATGGCTCCGCCCTTTATGTGCAGGAACCACGCAGAGTCCAGCCCTGACAGCCGGGAGTCCTGCACAAGGCGTTCCAGGCAACCGGGGCTCCCAGGTCTCTCCTCACAGACATCTGCTCACATGTCAGGGGCCAAACTGTGTCCCAGCCTCACCCAATGACTGTCAAGGGCTGGGGGAGAGGAGTCATTTAGTATGAGACACAGGAGGTATACAGAATGGGGCATCCTTGAAAGAGAGGATTAAAAACCTCTCACGATGGGATGCAATCTCTGATTAAGAGACAGAAACTTCTAAGACAAAATGATTTCAAAAATGGCTACAAAAGACATCTGTTAGCAAAAAGAAAAAAATCTTTGACAGAAGTCGCTGGTTATCTGAACAGGTACAGCTTCCAGAAAAAGTTTGGATCCAACCGTTCTTTTCAGTTTTTTTTTTAAGATTTAATTTTTTCGCTTTTCTCCCCAAAGCCGCCTGGTACACAGCTGTATATTTTTAGTTGTGGGTCCTTTAGTGGTGGCATGTGTGATGTCGCCTCAGCATGGCCTGATGAGTGGTGCCATGTCTGCGCCCAGGAGCCAAACGGGCAAAACCCTTGGCCACTGCAGCAGAACGTGTGAACTTAACCTCTCAGCCACGGGGCCGGGCCCTCTTTTGCGTTTTGTACCTGAGACCTGGTTAAAATTTTGATGATGTCTGTTTGGGTCTGTGTGTCTCTGTCTGTATTTGTCTGCCTCCAGATGATCTAAGTTCTAAAGGAGCTCTATTTAATTGGTTTGGAATAAACACTTTTATAAGTTATTTATAAATGTAATAGAAACTAGCTCAGATGTTTTTCAGGACATGACATAAAATGATCTTTGGTAAATGAAAACTTGCTTAAGTTTATTGCTTTGATAAAAATAAGTATGTTTTCAGAGTTATCAAGTTGGGATGTGGTACAAACATTCTCTCTGTTACAAAAGTTGTCAGCAAAACATAATAATTGAGAATAACAGCTGATTTCATCTGATGTCTCATGAGGGTTTTGTAGGCAATCAAAATATAATTATTGGGAAGAAGAAAACTAAATAGATATGAAGAGGTTTCTGGAGGAACTTTTTAACAATAATTGTGTGTTATGGTAGAGGTACTTAAAACAAGTCAAGATGATGGCTGACTGTCTTAATATCACATTAAGTTTGTGAGAGTAATCTAAACATAATTGTTTGGACACAATGTAGATAGATACAAACTAGTAAGAGTTTTCAGGTGCAATAATTACATTTTATGGTATACATGCTTGAAAAATAGCTTGCAAAATCTTTTGGGTAATTTGAGACTTTAGAGTTTTGCTACATTAAGTTAGATGATAAAAATTTGTTGACTATCTCGGCCATTTCCACATAAGATAAAAGATTGGAAATTGACTACTAAGCATAGATTTATCTGCCTTGATTTCTTGGCTCAAAGAAACTAAAAGATGCTTCAGTTTATTGATAAACACGTTTTATGCATGCTGAGAAATTTTCTATGAGAAAGCACGTGTTTCTAAAAGGTCTGTATACAAGGAAAGTAAAATGTATGTTTTCAGTAAAGAAGGTATAAAGAATAGAGATATTTTGTTTGTTCTATTAAGAAGATAAATTTGTCCTAAAGTACTAAGAAAGAAGAAAAAAGGAAAGAAGGCATGGGACAAATTCTGAATGTAAAAAGTAAGTGACAGAAGGGGGCTGGCCCCGTGGCCGAGTGGTTAAGTTCGCGTGCTCCGCTGCAGGTGGCCCAGTGCTTCGTTAGTTCGAATCCTGGGTGCGGACATGGCACTGCTCATCAGACAACGCTGAGGCAGCATCCCACATGCCGCAACTAGGAGAACCCACAATGAAGAATACACAACTATGTACCGGGGGGCTTTGGGGAGAAAAAGGAAAAAATAAAATCTTAAAAAAAAAAAAAGTAAGTGACAGAAGGTTTGTGGAAGGAAAACCCTGAGGAGTTTTGTGCAGGGTCAAGTTGGATAAGATTGAAATTAATTTAATTTCAATCTCAAAAGTAAGCTGGTACAAAAGCAGAATTTGGCTTTCTCTCTCTCTCACCTATAAACATAATTCTCTGCAACTTTTGGTCTTCTATTGATAAAGAGGGTAGAAAAGGACTTTTTAAATTTTTGAGTAAGTTTACCTAAAAGACAGAAAATGTATGTTTTGATAAAATAATTTCCTATGTTCAAAAGGACTGAGGTCTACCTATGAAGGATTTTTTTGAGTGTTTAACTCTCTATTTGCCTTTGACTGCTTCTGCTGTCATCTTGATTAAATCGATAGCTAAACATTGTTTCCAATTTTACCAAGTGTTTTAAAACGTTTTGATATTTTTGACAATCTCACCACCTCCAAATTAAAGTCTTTCTTTTGACTTAAAAAGGAAACTTTGAGAATTTCCCATCAGCCCTAGGACTTCTCAAAGAATTGGTTCTGTCTGAAAAGAGGGAGATAGTAAACTAATTAAACTTACTTGGCATGTTAAATTACATGGAAAGCATTATCAAATGAATGATAACAAACCTTCTTGGGTAACATTGTATGGATAAATGTTATTAACATAAATATTTTAAAAATTACATAACCTTCTGAAAATTCTGATCTCTCCTGAGTGTCAGTCATAGTTCTAGTTATTATCTCAAATTGTTTGTGACGAAAATAACCAAGTGTTTTTGTCAAGCCCAGGGGAGGTGGGGACAGTCTGTGTCCTGGGACGGGAGGGCTGGGGGCAGTCATCACACATAGGAGGGCCTGAGGGAGGGAGCCGCCAGCCCTGGGTCTCGGAATGACCGTGGCCCCAAGTCCAGCAGAGAAAAGGATGAGATGTAGCCTCAGGGACCAGCCTGAATTCAGGGCAGGGCAGCTGGGAGGCCACCAGCAAAGGAAACGAAAGCTTCTTGGCTGGGCCCAGGCGTGGGGCTCAGAGAGGAACGAGGGCCTGCAGGGACCCCAGGACAGCACTGCAGCCTCCCTGCCTCCTCCCGCTCTGGGCCCCAGGTGCCCGAGGCCTCCAGGGTCTTCCACCTCCACCCACTGGCCACAGGGCTGAAGGGCCAAAGGGCAGCACAACCCCTACCCATGCATCTGGAGCAACTGGCTGGCGTCACCCATCTTGCTAGACATTGACGTCCTTCACAGCAGGTGTCAGCCAGGGACAGGCACAGACACGCCCCATGTGCAGGGAAAGAGGTAAAACTCTAGAGATTTCCTCCTTTGGACACCTTTCTTCCCATCAAGTTTAGACCTAAGACGCTGGCAGCGTGGAGTTGGGTGGAGGCGACACAGAAGGAACCCCGAGTCCCGGGTCGCCCCTCAAAGTTCCTCCCACACTCCCACAGGCCTCCCTGGACCATGTTGGGGTGGCCAACACCAGTCACAAGGCCGCCAGAGCCATTCCCTCCAGCCCTGGAGCAGAGCTGCCACCACGGCCACTCGGGGATCTTCCCAGTCTCCCCTGGGCTGGTCTCCAGGAGGTCAGGCCCGGTCACCCCTGCATTCCAGGCCCCCAACCGAGGCGTGACCCCGAGAAGGTGCTCAGTTCACCATTACTGGTGAATGAATGAGGCATCAGCCTCGCCTTCCCTGGGCAGAGAGCAGGGTTCCAAAAGGCTGAGCCTGAGGACCCTCATCTGGCTTGCATGGTCTCCCAACCTACCGCCCCGCTCCCTCCTCCTCTGGGGGCCGGGATCTTGCCCCGTGGAGATGCGCCCATATTCCCATGGACCTTCGGGAGAAGCTGGAGCCACACAGGTACGTTTCCTGGAGCCCTCGTCCTTATGTGCCCAGACCATGGCCAAGATCCTGACTGAGCACGTGACCTCAGCCTGAGGCCCGACTTCTACAGGGACCTCCAGCAGATCTGCAGGAGCTGAGACCCTGCCCACGCCTGGGGCCTCATGGGGATGATGGCTTCCAGGGGTCAGCTGCCTGGCAGGGGTCTGGTGAGGAGGGCCTAGCTAGTCCCCAGGGGAGCGTCCTGAATTAGGACTGTAGGTGACACTGGGGACGAGATTTGGGGTCCGAGACATACAG
>NW_025792404.1:0-2553 GCF_021613505.1 Equus quagga | reverse complement strand
GTGAAAGGTCTGCAATATAGAACGTGATTTCTGGTGATGTTTTGTGAATCCCCTGCTTGCATGCCACTGACCTCTGTTGGAAAACCACAATTAATTAGCTCTGTGTGTACTTATCACTGTGAAACGCTAAATGTATCTGAGGTGAGGCAATGATAACAATGTGCTGTGTTGTGATGATTCCAAAGTATCTGCTAAGTGGGTTGAGATTGAATTTTGAGAGGCTGAGGAACTGTTTAGGATTAAATCGTTAGTAAAGAATCAAGCTGAGAAGTGAACCCAAGTCTTGCTGAGGGCGAAGCCCTTCCTTTTTCTCCACAGCACACTGCCTTTCATCATAAACTCTCGGGGCTAGAGAAATTTCATATATGTCATGCCTGGCTCTCACAGACAGCCAATGCCAAGGAGTACACGGGAATAAGGAAAGTTAGCCAAAGTTATTTAAACTCTGGCACGCAAAGCTTGGTAGATCGCAGAGTTGAAAGACAGATAATTTACGTAACACTTTTTCTTTTTATAATTGAACATTTATATTAAGGGTTAACATCATAAAGGAAGTACAGATTGTTAAGGGAAATAATTTTTAAAAAGAGAAAGGAACAGTTGACCTAGAACTATTTTCTTAGTGTACTTTCTAAGCATTTTCTAATTTGGAGAATTGTAAGTAGTATAGAAAAGAGTGTATTTATTTTTCATCAAAATAAAGGACTAATTTTTGTTTCCATTTTCAGATTTGACCTGCCACCAGTTATTCTGTTTTCCATGGATGGATTTAGAGCTGAGTATTTACAGACGTGGAGTCCTCTCATACCTAATGTTAATAAGCTGAGTAAGTCTTCTCCAGCTGGAGGCAGGCAATGAGAATGACGCCTCATTAGTCAATCTCTGGGTGGTGCACTTTCCTCGCTGATCTCCGACGTCAGTGGTCTGTCTTAGCACAGGGCCTCTCAGGATCCTGATGACTTTACTACCTGGTGTCTATTTTCGTGCCTATTGGCTGCTCCTTCCTTTTTTGGTAGCATGTTCATCTTTTTATTTGTTATTTTGATTGTTCCACATTTGAATATAACTTCTACTCTATGAAAATCTGTTCATATGTAGTGTCTCAAAAGTGGCATTCGTCAGACCTGGGTGCTGGGTCTTCACAGGGTGAATGTGAGCAGCCAGGACAAGGTCCTGAAGGATCCTGAGTAGACTGGACGGAGCCAGCACATACCAATGCTCCAGTAGGTAGAAGTCCAGTATCTGTACCTGGTTCTGGAATCAAAGTGCCTGGAACCTGGCTCCACCACTTAGTAGCTGTGAGACCTCAGGCCAGTTTACCTTACCTATTGTTGCCTCAGTCTCCTGGTCTGTGAAATGGTCACCTCCTACCTGATAGGAATTCTGTGAGAATATATACGTAGTATACATTGCATGATTTTAAGTGATTACTATAATCACTGCTTTTTTTAATCGTCTTTATCATGTTGTTATACATCCACATTAGGGCAACTGGCCTTCATACAATTTTATAAAGTGAATAATAAAGAGAAATGGACTCCCCAAGGACATAGAGCCATGAAGTGTCAGAGGGTTGGCCCCAGAGTCCATACTCTTCTCTCCTGCAATTCCTCTCTTTCTGCCAGCTTCTACCAGGCCCTCTTTTCCTTCCAAGGTCCTCAAAGTTTATAGCAATTTTACTGGTTTCCTATTTTTATGTTTCTGCCAATTATTGAAAAATAGCTATTTGGCCCTGAGTCAGTTGATTATGTGTTCTGGGTCTCCATTTCCTCATTTATAAATGAGAGGATTAGGTCTAAGGATTTCTACTGCTAATTCCAACTCTAAAATGCCATGGTTGTAGAAAGGGAAACTCCTTCTGCCTACAACACAAGGTGCTTTGTCCCTTCAGCTTCTCCCTCACTCCTTGAGGCAGATGCTGGGGCTCTGCCAGAACTGGCTCCAAATTCAGGACCTGTCACTTACTGCTGATTTACTTTCCCCTGGAAAGTTAACTGACACCTCTCAGTTTCTGTTTCCTTGTCTGCATTTCCCTTGATCATCTGGATATCAAATCCTGTGTCCAAAAGGGAAGTTAACTAGCCAGGCTGTACTGAACGCCTTTTGAAGTAGAAGTATTTGGTTCACTCATCCCTTTGAGAGTTGGAAATGACACGAATGAAATATTGGACCAGTGAGAGCTTTCCTATTTCTAAGGTTTAAACTACTTTCTGTAGTCACCCAAACAACATCTCAATCCTTTCACTTCTGAAGACGTCATTAACCAGCTCTACGAGGGCAAAAGGGACTCTTAGTTACTAGGAGGCCCAATCAAGAGTGGATATGGTGGAAGAGCTGGGATTAGGGCTCCCAGGAATGGTAGGCTTGAGGGGAGGTATGTGACAGCAGACATCCCTTTAAGGAGGTCTGGGACCCCATCTCTGGTGTCCATCAAACTGCCTGGGTTGGGCTACAGAGATTCTGGAAACTGAGCCTGAGTGAGACCTATCAGTGACTAAGGGGACTCTGGGACTCAACTCTAGTGGGGAGCTAAGGTCTTTGTCTTGTGTCAGT
>NW_025792403.1:0-3229 GCF_021613505.1 Equus quagga | reverse complement strand
CTAAGTAATCTAATTTGCATGCAATTGTTAATTCCTTTCTAATCCTTTTGATTTCTGTAACCTCAGTAGTGATATCCCCTCCTTCATTCTGCTTTTAGGGATCTGAGTCTGCTCTCCTTTTCTCTAGGTCAATCCAGCTATCGTCTGCTAGTTTTCTATTGTCAGTCGTGTTGGGTTTTCATTGATTTTCTTTATGGGTTTTCTATTCCCTATTTTCTTAACTTCTTCTCTAATTTTTCTTTCCTTTTCTCAATACATTTGGTTTGGTTTCTCATCCTTTTGAAGTAGGATCCTTTTGAATTTGAGTTAGATAAAAGGTTTGGTCTGGGCTGGCCCCGTGGCTGAGTGGTTAAGTTCGCACGCTCCACTGCAGGCGGCCCAGTGTTTCGTTGGTTCAAATCCTGGGCGCGACATGGCACTGCTCATCAAACCACGCTGAGGCAGCATCCCACATGCCACAACTAGAAGGACCCACAATGAAGAATATACAACTATGTACCAGGGGGCTTTGGGGAGAAAAAAATAAAAAAAGGTTTGGTCATTGATTTATTGATTTGGCATCTTTCTTTGTTAGTTTAGGCATTTGTGGGTATAATTTTTATCTATATAGTATTTTTAATGTAGTCCATAAAGTTTGTTAGATTGTGTCCTTCTTTTTCATTCTTTGAAAATGTTTTCTAATTTCCTTACTGAGTTCTTTGACCCATTGTTTATTTAGGAGTGTCTTCTTTAATTCCCTCCTATTTGCATGTTTCCCCAAATTTTCCAAAGATAGTGATTCCCATTTTCATTCCATTGTGGTCAGAGATCTTAGTTTATATTTTAAAATTTAAATTTCCTAGCATTTAAAATTTATGAGTTTTTTTTTAAAGATTTTATTTTTCCTTTTTCTCCCAAAGTCCCCGTACATGGCCGCATATTTTTAGTTGTGGGTCCTTCTAGTTGTGGCATGTGGGATGCTGCCTCAGCATGGCTTCATGAGTGTGGCCATTTCCGCACCCAGGATTTGAACTAGCAAACCCTGGGCCACCGAAGCAGAGTGTGTGAACTTAACCACTCAGCCACAGCACCGGCCCCGCTCTATATCTTTTATTATTAGCAATGATATATTTCCATATTGTAGATTTCCAAATCTATTCAAATTTGACCTACATTTTTCTTGGAATATTGTGACTTCCACTGCTGCAGTATACAGAAATATTTTCTGATGTTTACTTTCAGTGTTTTCATTTTATATTTTTACTGTTTTACCCTTTACCCCATATAGAATTGTTCTGTGTGAAGGAGACAGGAGAGTTCTAGACTGCCAGGATTCACGGTCTCTTTTGTTCCATCCTTGTGTCTGTTTGTAGAGCATCAGGGGCTCATCTGTCCAGTCCACAGTTTCTCAACGTTGACACTACTTCGATGTTGACAAGATAGTACTCTGTCGAGGGGACTGTTCTGTGAATCGCAGGGTCCCTAGATGTCTGTAGCAGTGCTCCCCACCTGCCACAGTCATGACAGCCCAAAATGCCTTCAGATGCAGCCAAATGTTCCCTGAGAGGCAAAATCACCCCCCTGACAACCAACTGGTCAGTTCTTATGGTGGCAACAGACCATTAAATTATAACAACTCATTAATTTTTGGAATTGGTGCATCTGGTGAAACTTGTTCTTCATCATTCTTTATTAGCAATACTTTTCTGAATACCCTTTGGAGTTATTTTCAGAGATATACTTTAGGATTACTGTATTTTGAGACAGAAAAACAGATCCTGATGCAAATTTGAATGGAGCTGTCTTTTAAAATGTTGCTGTGTGTAGAGGGAGCTGCATCTTTGACTTGAGGAGTCCTCCATGCACCAAAGTTGATTATGTTTCCATGGAGGGGATGCCTCTGTCAGCTCACCAGGACATAGACTTGTCTGCACATAGCTCTCACACATGGCGTTGGCCCTAAACCTCCACATTTCATATATATGTTGCAGGACATGTCATTTTAATTAAATATTCTGTGTTGTTATATATTATGTGTGTATTTACACAATGTTCAGCAAATTGACTCCATCAGCTGTAGTAATTTTCTAGTTATTTTATCTTTAGCTTGTCAAATAAACAATGCTCTCATCTCCAATAACAATATTTCCTTCTTCCATCTTATTCATCAGATGGATCATTGTGTTTTCTGATGTGAAGTTACAGAGGAAAGTGATGATAAGCACTAGGAGTGAGAAGAAACATCTTTGGTTGTTGTTTGGATTGGTTCCTCCTTTCGATGGGCTGCCTCTCACACAGCGGTTCCTCTTCATGCTCTGATCCCAAACATCTTCTAGGAGTATTAGGCTGGCCTGGCTGTCATCGTGCCTGAGAGTGGTCACGGGATTTTAGCACCAAAAGGTGAATAGAAATTTTGTGGCACCCACTTCAGATTTCAACCAAGGGCAAGGGGAATTGGTTCCATAGTGGGGATTTGAATAAGGCCTGCTCAGGTGAAGACAGAGTGAAACAAGTATTCTTAACAAATGGAATGTAACTAACGAATATTTGATCACACAGAAGCTGAGACCACGGCACACCAGTCAATATTTTCCAGACCTGGTCTGATCTGATTCTTATCTAAAGGTACAGGACCACCCAATAACCAAACCCACCTGCACCAGCCATTCACAAATGGGGGTGGGGGGATGCCAATACTTTCAGTATTGCTGTCCATTGTTTACATCCACACCCAAGCAGTTCCTCCAACAGTGTTTAAGATGTAGTAGCTGGTGGGAAGACAATGGGATAATTTGTGACAAAAAAACATAAAAGGGAAGGAAGGAAAGCATGGAAGCAGTACAGGCAAATGAAGATAAACTATCAGCAGGAAAAGGACTATTTTATGTATGATATGTTTTATACAAATCTCATGGTAACTACAAAGCAAAAATTTAGAGCAGAGGAACAAAGCATTAAAGAAGACGAACCTGAGAAAAACATCATTGGAAACCACAAAGTAAAATGGCAGACAGAAACACAAGGGAAAAGGAAAAATGGATATATAGATCAATTAGAAAACAAAAGACAGGATGGCACCAGTAAGTCCTCCCAGATCAATAATCAGCCTAAATGTAAATGGATTGACATCACCAGTCAAAAGGCCCAGAGTGGCTACATGGAGTAAAAGACATGACCCAACTCTCCCCTGCCTCCAGGACACTCAGCTCAGCTCTAAAGACAAACATGGGCTCAAAGCGAAGGGGCAGAA
>NW_025792402.1:1028-3422 GCF_021613505.1 Equus quagga | reverse complement strand
CTAGGCTAATGAAGGAAAAAGAGAGAGGACACAAATTGCTAATATCAAAAATGAAAGAGGGATCATCACTACTGGGATCAAATAGACATTAAAGTTATAATAAAGGAATATTATGAACAACTCTAAGCCTACAAATTTAACTTAGATGAAATAGACCAATTCCTTAAAAGACATAAACGACCAAAGCTTACACATTAGAAATAGATGACCTGAATAGGCCTATATCTACTACAGAAACAGAATCAATAATAGTAACTTCAAAACAGAAAGAATCAGGGGGCCGGCCCGGTGGCACAGTGGTTAAGTACACACATTCTGCTTCAGCGGCCTGGGCTTCGCTGGTTCACATCTGGGTGTGGACCTATGCACCACTTGTCAAGCCATGCTGTGGCAGGTGTCCCACAAGAAATAGAGGAAGATGGGCATGGATGTTAGCTCAGGGCCAGTCTTCCTCAGCAAAAAGAGGAGGGTTGGTGGAAGATATTAACTCAGGGCTAATCTTCCCCCCCAAAAAATCAGAAAGAACCAAGACCAGGAGGTTTCACTAGTGAACGCTACCAATCATTTAAGGAGGAAATTGTACCTTTTCTCTATAATCTTTTCCAGAAAGTAGAAGCAAAGGTAACACCTCCTAACTCACTCTGTGAAACCAGCATCCCCAAAATACCAAAACCAAACAAATTATAAGAAAACTACAGACCAACATTTCTCAAGAACATGGATGCAAAAATTCTCAATAAAATATTAGCAAATCTAATTCATTTCTAATATATAAAGAATATTGTATTCCACAACCCAGTGTGATTTATTCCAGGTATGCAAGGCTGATTCAATATTCAAACTTCAGTTAATGTAATCTATCTCATCAACAGGCTAAACAAGGAAAATTATATGATTACATCAATTGAGGTAGAAAAACTTTTGACAAATGAAACGATCATTCATGATAAAAACTCAGCAAACAAGGAATAGGGAACTTTCTCAATTTTATTCTAAAAACTACAAAACATTTACAGTTAACATCATACTTAATGGTGAAAACCTGGATACTCTTCCCCTAAGATCAGGAACAAGGCAAAGAAGTTCCCTCTCACACTCCTATTCAACATCTCATTGGAAGTCCTATCTAACACATTAAGACCAGAAAAAGGAAATAAAGGTATATAGTTTGGAAGAAAGAAATAAAACTGTCTTTGTTCATAGATGATAAGATTGTCTACATAGAAAATCCTAAAGAACTGACGAAAAACTTCTGGAACTAATAAGCAATTATAGCAAAGCCATAGGATATGATGTTAATATACAAAAGTCAACTCTTTTCCTATACACCACAATGTACAATTGGAATTTGAAATTAAAAACACAATACCGTTTACAATAGCACCAACAACAAAAGAAACACTGAGGTATGAATCCAACAAAATATGTGTAAGATCTATATGTGGAAAATTCAAAAATTGACAAAAGAAATCAAAGGCCTAAATAAGTGGAGAGATATCCCATGTTCATGGAATGGAAGGCTCAATATTATTAAAATGTCAATTCTTCCCAACTTCATGTATACATTCAAAGCAATCCCAATCAAAATCCTAGCAAGCTATTTTGTAGATATCAACAAACTGATCCTAAACTTTATTTGGAAAATCAAAAGGCCCAGAATAGCTGACACATTAGTGAAGGTGAAGAACAAAGTCAGAGAACTAACGCTACTCGACTTGAAGATTTACTATAAAGCTACAATAATCAAAATTTTTTAATTAAAAATAAACAAGATGGAAGGAAACTTTTGAGGTGACAGATAAGTTTATGATCTTGATTGTGGTGATAGTTTAATCGATGTATACTTGTCTCCAAACGCATCGAGTTGTATACATTAAATATGTACAGCTTTTTCTATGGCATTCATATCTCAATAAAGTGAGTTTTAAGTGTAGTATTGGCAAAAGAATAAACACATGTATCAATAGAGAATTGATAACCCAAAAATAGACCCATACACATATAGTCAACTAATCTTTGATAAAGGAGCAAAAGCAATTCCAAGGAGAAAGAATCACCTTTTTAACAAATAGTGCTCAAACCAATAAATGTCCATATGTAACGACAACAACAAAAAATGCATCTGGACACAGACATTAACACCTTTCACAAAAAAACTAACTCAAAATGGACCGTAGATCTTAAAGTAAAACACAAAAGATGGGGGCCAGCTCCATGGCTGAGTGGTTAAGTTCACACACTCCACTTCAGCAGCCTGGGGTTCACCTGTTCAGATCCTGGGCGCAGACCTACATGCCACTCATCAAGCCATGCTGTGGTCGCATCCCACATAGAAGAACTAGAAGGACCTACCACTAGGATATACAACTATGTACTGGGGCTTTGGGGAGAAAA
>NW_025792402.1:0-928 GCF_021613505.1 Equus quagga | reverse complement strand
CCCACATAGAAGAACTAGAAGGACCTACCACTAGGATATGCAACTATGTACTGGGGCTTTGGGGAGAAAAAAAAAGAGGAAGATTGGCAACAGATGTTAGCTCAGGGCCAACCTTCCTCACCAAAAGAAAAAAAGCACACTTATTAAAAAAAAGAAAAGAGTATGAAACTCTATAAAAATCATGAGAGAAAATCTAGGTGTCCTTGGGTTTGGCTGTGAGATTTTAGATACAATACCAAAAGCACAATTCATGAGTGAAAAAATTTGTAAGTTGGACTTTATTAAAATTAAAAAGTTCTACTCTGTGAAGGACAATGTTTATAAAGAATGCCATAGACCCTGTAGCTGTCATTAGTTTCAAAATAAAAATTAGCCCAGCCTCTAAAAACTGCCATCAGATTTGTGATACTATTAAATTGAGTCAACCTAGACAACAGCAAATTCCTATGGCCACAAATCTTTTCATTATACCAATGAAACACTTTTAAAATTATAATCTTTCTTTCATTTAGTTTTAAGAATTTTGCTACACTTTTTACATGTTCTCTGACTTTTAGACATTCTTGACAAATATCTAATACTTTCTGTGCAAAATTCTAAATACCTTTGTAAGCATTTGATGAAAAAGGAATACTGGAAAGATGGTAAGGTTAACCTGAACTCCAACCCTTCTCCGTCATTTTCCAGCAGTGTGACACTGGGTGGGTCACCTCTTCTCACTGAGTCTCTGCTGGTCACCTATAAAATGGTGACGAAGAATTCAATGATATTCAAGTTCTCCTCTATCTCAAACACTCTATGATTCCATTCTTCACATCACATTGATACATGTAATGGACAGAGGGATCTACATGAGCTGTTCAGAAGTGGCTAAAACATCTGGAAAGACCACTGTCTGACTGAAGAGATTTAACTTGCCAGCTATTTA
>NW_025792401.1:0-3697 GCF_021613505.1 Equus quagga | reverse complement strand
AAAAAAAAAAAAAAACTTTTAATTCCCAGTCACCAATGTGCCCTATTGTGGTGAAAATAAGATGGTGATATCCCAATTCTTGGAAAATGGTAGCAGTATAATTAGTGGACCTTCTGCAATTCCTACCAAAATAGAGTGACTAAACAGAAAAATTTTAAATTCATGGACAACATTCAACAAAATTTGGTGACAAGGCATCCTCCCAAACCCCAGAATACCAGCAGATGGGGACAAATCTCCAACAGCCAGCACGATATTGGTGCCCACGTGGGAGGAAACAAAGGAAGCAATGGGGCACATGATGAACCTGAAAGAGGAGAAGCCAAAGGACCAAGGAGTTCCCCAAAGTGCACAGTGGGAAGATCGCAGAGCTGCAGCTGCAACTAGGAGGGCAAGGGGCCCACCGTCAGGTCTGACGGGCTGGAGCCCTAGCATCCACCAACTCTCAAATCGGACTCACCAGCATAGGATCCCACACTGAGGAGAAACCACTGGGAGTAGAACCAAAATTGAGGATAAGGAACAGAGACAGAGGAAAGAGAAGGCTGAGATAGAAGTGGGAGAGGGAAACTGAGCCACCACATTTTTCTAATCTACATGAAAACAGATGAGGAACTGTCAAGTTAAAAATGCCACTGAACCTATCATCATTTTTAAAAAAGTCAGGAAAACAAGTTTACCTAAAAATTAACAGAAAAGTACCCAAGTCAACTCCATAAGCACTTCTACAAGAAAAAGAAGAAGGAGCAAAATATCATCTCTAGAGATGTGACAACGAAAGGATGCCAAAAAGATATATATTCAAAAACAGAAAAATATAACATGTGATTTCAAAATGAGCTAAAAATATTTTAAATTATGTAAGAAAGAATAACAAATTAGAATTATGAAACTTCAGAAATGAAGTGACAGAATTCAAGAAAGAATCAGAAATAAAATTTTAGAAATGAAAGCTAAACTAGAAGGAATGCAAGAAAAAATAAACCTAACAAATACTGAAAAGTAGGGAAGATTTTAAAATGAAAAAGAAATGTAGAAAGAGATCAAAGGGATTTGAAAGTGACAAATACTGAAGATGGGCAGAGAAGAGCCAACATACGGTTAAGAGGGTTTCTTGAAGAACAAAACCAAAGCAAGAACAGAATTCTAAAAACAATTCATGGAAACTTTCCCAAAGAAGAAAATATCTGAAACCTCATGTTGAAAGAGCATATTGTGTACCTGAGGATACTGAGTCAGATGGATATCAAGATATACTCTAGGAAAATTACTGGACTTGAAAGAAAAAGATCATTTGGGCATCTAAGAAAAACAATATACAAATTATAAGGGAAAAAATTAGATTATCATCAGACTTACAACAAGCTTCATGCCAGAAAGAGATGGAGTAATAACATTTAAGATAAAGAAAATGTGAAGGATTCTGTATCCAGTGGTTTTGACAAAAGGTTGCCAACATGTGAAAAAAAAAATCAGGGAATAATGTTCCCGTGATCCCTTCCTAAAGATACCAGACAATGAACGTGAGATGACCAAAATGACTCGAGACATGCATATAAGTATTAGTCAGTATTAAATATGTAGTTATTGAGGAACTAACGGAGATTATTATACGTAATGGCCACATGACTATATTAGTTTCCCAAGGCTGTGATAACAAATTACCACAAAGTTGGTGGCTTAAAATAACAGGAATTTATTCTCTCAAGTTCTGGAAGCCAGAAGTGCAAAATGAGTTTCAGTAGACAGAAATCAAAGTGCCAGCAGGCTGCCCTCCCTTGGAAAGCTCTAGGAGAGAATCTATCCCTTGCCTCTTCCAGCTTCTGGTGGCTGCCAGCATTCCTTGGCTTGTGGCTGCATCATTCCAATCTCCACCTCCATCACGCTGTCTTTTCCTCTTCTGCGTGTAACCTCCCTTTTATAAGGACACTTGTGATGGCATTTAGGGCTCACTCAGATAATCCTGGGTAATCTTCCCATCTCAAGATCCTTCACTTAATCACGTATACAAAGTCTTCACCTTTTAAAGTAACATTCATAGGTTCCAGAGGTTAGGACCCGGATACCTTTTGAGGGGCCATTATTCAGCCTACCACAATCATCTAGTACAACCTTTTTTTTTTTTTTTAAACGGTGGAGGATAGAGACAGCATATGCAAAGAAAGTTTGGGGACTGTTTTCAGTATCATACTTGATGCTGGTATTAGTGTTGTTATTCTGAGACTGCCAGTTGTGTAGTGTGAGATAAAGTAAATGAGTAATTAGGGGATATTCAATTCTGTCATTCCCTATGTACTTGAAAACCAGAAGTCTTGGTGTGAAAGAAAGAACAGATGATAGGAGAGGTTAAGTAAAACCCTTGTAGTCGTGAATTCTGGTTGGAAATATCAGTATGGATTCACCAGTACATTTAAATCTACCACATTCATTCTCACAGTCCCTCTTTATATGTAGTTTTCTCAGCTCTGTCTACTGAAAAAGGTCTAGAAACAACGGTCAACCCAATAAAGCTAGCATCCCAAGTGCCCAGATGGTGGTCTAGAAACACCATTTTGCATTAAAAGATACCATGTCTTTCTGGAGAAATGGCTGATTCAGGTCTGAGGCGGAAAATATCTGAGGAGTAGGAGAGAGGAGAAGGGCAAGAGAGAGCAGCAAGAGAGAGAGCAGGCAAGAAGAGGAGGAAGAGAGAAAATCTCCCAGGCCCAAAAGACACGCCAGGTACCAGAATGTGTGCACGCATAAAGGCACAGAAAGAAGGAACCACAGGAAGGGGAAGGAGACATTGTTGAGCCCTGGACACGGTCACGCATGACATAGAAAGGCAAGCGCTGGCTGTGTCCAGCCAAATATTTTGTAGGCGGGGGACAGTCTGACCTGCAGACTTTCAACATTCTGGCCTCACTGGGGGAAACCATCACCATCATGTGGGTAAACACCTCAAACCCTCTTGGCCTGCTGCCATTCAACACACCAGCCAACCTTCGGGTGCAGATCTACGCTGCTCCAACCCCAACTCTCTTGCCCGGAGGTAAATGCTGGGTTCGCATCCACAAGTACATCCAGTCACTCATTCAATTACATATCTCATTTTAAATCCATAAAAAGGCATTCTGGCCTAAAATCAGGTTTGTCCATCTGAATATCCCAGAGCTGCTCATAAATGTCCCTACTGTAAGTGTATGTCAGTTCTCCTGGCTGCACACGACAATAACCTGGGAGCTTTTAAAATTACCATGATGGTGGGACCCCAGCCCAGACATGTGAAATAATCCCTAGGGGTAGTGGGCATCTACATTCTGTAAGTTATCCAGGCGATCCTAAGGTACAGCTGGGTTGCAAAGCACTGTCGCCATAGAAAACTAGGTTTCTGCGGCAGCAAGGCTAAGGGTTAACCCTTGAACAGTGGGCAACTAATGCCGCCCCTTAAGGCAAAGCCCCTAGCCTGCTGGACACCCCTGGCACTGTCAAGCACACGGAGGCCTCTTCCTGCTTGAATTTCTACAAAATCCAAGATTGCAGCGCATTTTTTTTCTCCTGTGCCTTTCTGCAGAATGTGACCCTATAGGGTTCTACTGCTTTTCGAAACTCTCCTCTTGCGGCTGCAATAGGGAAAAATTGATAACTAAGACTAAAAAGATTTTTTTCACAGCAGCAAAAGGTGTAAATATTTGAGAACAGAGACAAGTAATGAATA
>NW_025792400.1:3043-3293 GCF_021613505.1 Equus quagga | reverse complement strand
GTGTGTCTATTCAGACCATTTTCCCATTTTTAATTGTATTGTATTATGTTGTTCAGTATAAGTTTCCTTGTTTATTCATGATATAAGTCTTTCCCCAACACGTGATTGAAAGCACATTATCCAAGTCTGCATCTTGTCTTTGAATTCCCTAATCGTATGTTTCTCAGAACAAAAGGTTTTAATTTGGGTACAGTAAAATTTACCAAATTGTTCTTTCATGACCCATGTTTTCGGTATGATTTCTACAACT
>NW_025792400.1:0-2943 GCF_021613505.1 Equus quagga | reverse complement strand
TTAATCTCCACCTGCTTGTAGGGAGCATATCAACATCATCCTGGATTCGAGGTTTTTCCTCCAAACGCCAATGGTTTTATGTATGCTATCATCTATTATTATCAGTAGTTGCTCTTGCAAATTTATATCAAAATTTGTGTTAAGATACAATGTTAAAATATTCATTGTTTTGCACACTTTTTCAGATTTTTAGCCACTGAGAACTCTTTCTGCTTGGCCTGTGGGTCTAGTTTACATGCTCATATTCTTTTGAATTTTGAAAACCTTCTACATTTGGTACTACAAGAATCTACAGGCTCCTCTTTTATATTCTCCTCCCCAGCCCTTGAAGTAGACAATTTTCAGATGAATCATGGCTCCTTCCACTGGGAATGGTAGTAGCAACCAAGATTCCAGGTATTAGGATATTGATAGGTGTGTTCTTGTCCTTATTAGCTGTCCTCGCTTGTAGGACCTGTCAGTTAACAAAGCTACAGGATATGGAGCATACACTAACACATGGACAGACACACTCCTACAAATATTTCTATATCTAAACTTCTGTGCCTATACTGAGGTCAATGCACAAATATACACATGTCTCCAACTCTAACCCAATACCACATGAACTCTCTAGCCTTCCTTCTGTGCTCGTCTGGAACTACACACTCTAATGTGAGGAACTTGGCTCCCACCATGTGCCAAGCATGTACTTAGTTGCTCCTTGCATCATGAATAGTGGTTTCACAAGTGTGCACCTGTATCCCTGTTGGAACACATTTATCACCTAGAGTAATTGCTTATGGAAAGTTTCATTAGCCTTTATCTTACAGACTCCACTCAATTCCACATTTACAGAGGCCAGCACATTTAGCCCAGCCTTCTTCAGAGAACTGATTTCATAGGTGTGTAACTGAATTGAATATCCTTAAGTCTTCATTCCATCCTGGAATCCCTGAGCTCTTAAACAATTTCGATTTAATTTGATACATTAAAGATCACTTTTTGTACTGTAACATGACATGAGTTTTGACAAATGCATAGCGCTATGCATCCACTTTTCGAATTTCATACATAACAGTTCCTCGACCTTCTAAAGTGCCTGTTCCATTTCACCTCTTCTTCCCCCTGTCCCCAAACTCCTGGCAAACACTGATCTCTTTAACATATTTACAGCATTGCCTTTGCTTGAATGTCAAATCAAAAAAAAATCATACATTATGTAACATTTTTATTAATTTCCCAGTTAATATGAAATATTTCTTTTGTATTTATAAATAAATGAATTGGCAAACTAACATATTTATAAATAAATGTGTATTTACTGTATTAAGTATTCATGTATTTTATTGATTTATTTCATTTAATATGCATTCAAATTTTATTCTTGTGTTTTCATGGTTTTGTAGCTCATTTTTTAAACTCCTGAATAGAATTTCATTGGTTAGATATAACACAGACTGTCCATTCACCCATAGAATAACATTTTGTGGCTTCCAGATTTTGATAATTATTAATGAAGCTACTATAATTATTTATATTGTGTGGACATAAGTTTTCAATTCAATTAGATAATTACCTAAAGCTATCATTGCTGGATCTTATAATAAAAACATTGAGGTTTGTAAGAAACTGCCCTCAGTGATAACCGTTACGGTGAGAACACTCAGCTGACCCAGTGACCTGGCTGGGAGGAATCCAGATGCACAAGATAGGTCCACACCGGGGTGGATTCAAGCTCCAGCTCTCAGCCCTGGCTGAGCATCCAGCCAGCAGTCAAGACCAGCTGCCAGACCTGTGAATGCTCCTTTGGAACAGATCCTGCAGACATGCTTTCAGCACCTCTAGAGAGCGCTTCATGGGTAGTAACGGGCCTGCTCTTCCAAGCCTTGTTCAGATCACAGAGTGGAGATCAATGCAAGGGACTCTTGTTGTTCTAACCTGCCAGGAGTTGTGTCAACGTCTTGTGCAGCGATTGACAACTGGAACAGATAGGAATCCTATTTCCTCACATGGAATCCTATTTCCCCATTTCACACATGAGGAGAATACGGCACCGGTTGATTAAGTGACAGGACAGAGGTCACACTGTAGGTGGTAAATGCTGGAAACAATCCCAGATGGTCCAAGTCCAGAGCCCAAGGTGGTTCCTCTTCATAATTCAGGGAGGACCTGGGAGCTCACAGTAAGGACATTTGCATTTTACCCAGTAGGAAGCTTATGTGCAGAGAGATAAAATCATCTGATTTACACTTTAGAAGGACAATGTTGACCAGAGCGATGAAAATAGTTAGGACACAATAGCGACGGTAGATGTCATGGAAGATGTTGACCTGGACAGTTTTGCAGCCACTCAAGTATGTGAGGTGAAGATTGCTCAGTCAGTCCTGCAGAAAGCAGCTTTAGGAGCCATTGGGTTTTCTGGAAGTGCCAGGACACCTAATGCTGTCACAGCCCACACTGTTAGAACCATCCTGCTCTGTGTTTTTTAGACAGGCTCACAGGTGACTGTCCTGTGAGCCATCCTCTTCACTGTGGTGAGGAATAATGGGATTTTTGGGAAAATAAGTTATTATCAGGTGATTCAACGCCCCGGCAAACATTGGCCCAAGGAGGTCCTGGTGTGAATCTGACTCTACTTGAATCCCCCCATTGCTCATGCAGAGATAATAATAGAGATTAGAGTTAAGTAGAGAATGAGGGGAAGATGGGCCCTTGGGAGGCTGAATACAAGGTTCTAAGTTTGAGGGGAAGGGGAGGAATGGGGCTTAATGTGAATCACAAATGGGGTTAAAGACTGCATAATGAGGGACTTTCTTAGTGCTGATAAATGACTAATATGAATTCAATTTCAGAACGGGGGAATCAGTGATGACCTGAGGGGACTAAATGCAAGGGTGATATCCCTAAGGATCCGTTAGGGGACTCCCTTCAGAGAAAAAGGGAAAACACTGAAATTGGTTA
>NW_025792399.1:1331-2997 GCF_021613505.1 Equus quagga | reverse complement strand
CTCAAATAATCCTGATGCCAAAGAGACATATCTTGGGGTGGCCAATTTCAGGTCCCTACCCTAGTTAATATGTTGCATGCATTAATATTAAATTCTCACTTTGCTTTGAAATTTTTCTGCCTCTTTAAGAAGTAGCCAATTTCGTTTAAATAAAGCAATGTTAAAACAACAGATTTCCTTAATACATCTTTTCTATTCATAAAATATTCTTACTGTTTTATGTAATGGTGGGTTCTATTTTCTAATGTTTTCTAAAGTATTTTTGCATCTAGGCTTATGAGGACTTCTGGTCAGTAATATGCTTTTCTTATAATATTTCGAACAAGTTTTGGAATGAGGACTATATTACCTTCAGAAAATGATTTGGGAAGAGTTTCCTCCCCTCTATTTTCCTGAAAGAGTATGTATAAATTTGACATTATTTCTTCTTAAACACTATATATAATATATATATAAAGAAAATTGGAGGTTTCTTTGTTGTAAATATTTAATAACTAAGTGAATTTTTTCTATCAATTTTCATAGCTTGTATTTTTTAAGGATTTTTTCAATTCACCTAAAATGTGCAGTTTATTAGCATAAAGTTTATAATTTCTTATTATTACTCCAATATCTGTAGGTTCTATAGTGTTATAACTTCTTTCATTTCTGATATTAGTAATCTATCTCCTTTCTTTTTCTCTTGATCCATTTTTTAAAATGTTTTTTCGAACGGTTAATATTTTTAAAGAACCAACTTTTGGTTTTGTTAATTTTTTGCAATGTTGTTTTGATGGGATAGATTTCTGCTCTTTGCTTTATTACATATTTCCATTTACTTCTTTTGTGTTTACTTTGCTCTTTTTTCTAGGCTTCTAAGAAAGAAGTTTCAGATCAATGTTTTGAAACTTTGTTTTTGGATATAAGCACGTGACATTAAAAATTTCCCTGTGAGCATTATTTTAGCTGTATTAATTAATATCTGAATATTTGGTGACTTTCTAGATAAAATATTATTGATTCTGATTTAATTCCAGTGTGGTCAGAAAATATATTCTCTAATATTTTATTTTTTGATATTTATTGAGACTTTTTTGGTGAGCATATCGTTTATCTTAGTGAATATGTTCTGTGCTTTTGATAAAATGTGTATTCTGTAACTGTCTGGCATAATAGTAGGCAAATTTCAATTATTTCAAGGTAGTTGATTGTCCTGTTCAGATCGTCTATATCCTCACTGATTTTTCCATCTAGTTCTGTATCAATTGCCGAGAGAGTTGTGTTAAAATCTCCAACTATGACTGTGTATTTGTCTATTGCATTTTTGGTTTTGTCAGTTTTTTGCTTCATGTATTTTGAAAAATCTATCAGGTCCATACACACTAAGAATTGTTTAATCTTATCTGTTAGTTGACCCAATTAACATTTAATATTTCCCTCTTTATTTCTGGTAACAGTCTTTGTACTGAAGTCTACATAGTCTGGTATAATATAGTCACTAAATACAGTCACCTACATATTAATTAGTGTTTCCATGTTGTATCTTTTTCCTTCGTTTTACCGTGAACATTTCTGTGTCTTTGTGTTCAAAGTGTATCTCTGCTAGATGACATACGGTTGGGCTTGTTCTTTCTTTTTTTTAATACACACTGCAACCTGCCTTTTAATTGGAGTGGTTAGTCTAATT
>NW_025792399.1:0-1231 GCF_021613505.1 Equus quagga | reverse complement strand
ACTATTAGTATGATTGAATTTAGGTCTCCCATTTACTATTTGTTTTCTTTGTCCCATATGTTTTTTGTTCCTCCATCCCTCGTTTCCTGCCTTTTATTGGGTTAATTAAACAGTTTTTGGTGATTGAATCTTGACATTTCAATATGCGCCTTTAACTCATCATGATCTACTTAGAGTTAATATTGTAGTACTTAGTGTAGAATATATAAACCTTATAACAGTGTCATTTCAATTACCTCTTCATTCTTTGTGCTATTATTATAAACTCTGTATTTTGTGTAACAATTTTGTCTTTCAATAGTCAAAACTCTTTACAAAATTAGAAATCTCTCTCTCTCCCACATGTTTATATTTCCTTTGCTCTTTATTTCTAACCGTAGATCTAAGCTTCTGTCTGATATTTCTCTACTTTAGCCCAAAGAACAACCTTTAGCATTTTTTGTAGTATTGTTCTCCCGGAAAATAATTTTCCAGTTTTCTTTGATCTGAAAATGCCTTTCAACTTTCAATTTAACTTTTCAACTTTCAACTTCAATTTAAAGACTAGAGTTGCTAAATATGTATTCCTGTGTTTATATTTATATTTCCTTTCAACGCCTTAAAGATTTTCCTCCATTTCTTCCTGGCTTCCAATTTCTTTCTTGTAAGAGATCAGCCTCCTTCTTATCATTGTTTCCCTGAAGGTAAAATGTCAGTTTTCTTTGGTAACTTTCCTTATCTTGGCATTTTATCAGTTGTGCTATGAAATGTTTAGGTTTGGTTTTCTTTGTATTGTAGGGGAGGAAGACATTTCCTCTTCCCAAATGGGGGTTCGTCTGGCCAGAGAACGAATTAAATTCACATGAGACAGAATAGCAAGAGAAAATTAAACAAAGCTTTATGAGGAACCATGGCCTGGGGCCTTTCTTCCCACAGGAAGAAAGGGCACCAAAGAAGTGGGGTGCACATAGTGGTTATATACCCCCAAACAGGGTGTTTCACATGTGATTGAAATGTCCCTTTTACAATAGTCACGAGGTTGCTCTGTCAGCACAGCTCTTGCTGGAAACGGCAGATAGGTCTGCTGTCTCAGTGAGCGCCGCAGGGTGGCAGGTGTGTTACCTCGGGCTGGGGGGTCACAGATGAGCGCCGCAATCGGTTCCCAGCCTAAAGAAAGATGCTTAATCTTTAAGGAGATGCCAACGTTGGGAGGGGGAGGGAAGTCAGTTACAGGAGGTTACCAGACTAGCAC
>NW_025792398.1:0-8542 GCF_021613505.1 Equus quagga | reverse complement strand
TTTCCAGTGCAGCATCATACAGAATAGTTCCACTGCCATAAAAATCCTCTGTGTTCTGCCCATTCACCTCTTTCTCCTCCCAACCCCAGGGAACCATTGATCTTTTTATTGTCTCCACAGATTTGCCTTTTCCCAATGTCATATAGCTGGAATCATATATTACGTATCTTTTATAGTCTTCTTTCATTTGGTACTATACTTTGAAGAATTCTCCATTTGTTTTCAAGGCTTGATAGTTCAGTTATTTTCATTACTGTATAATATCCCATTGTGTGAATGTATCACGGTTTATTTATCCATTTCCTTACAGAAAGATGTTGATTAATTCTAAGTTTTTGGTGATTAGGCTATAAACATTCTCATGCAGGTCTTTGTGTAAACCTAAGTTTCCAAGTCTTCTAGGGAAAATCCCAAGAACCACAATTGCCAGATCATATGTTAAGACTATGTTTAGTTTTGTATGAAACTGTCAAATTGTTTTCCGGAGTGGTTGTACTTTTTGTATTCCCTCAGCAAAGAATAACAGTTCTTGTATTTCACCAGAATTTGTTACTGTTAGTATCTTGAATTGTAGCTATTCTAATAAGTGTGAAGTACTTATTTTTGTTTTAATTACATTTTTAAAGAATGTATTATTTATTCTTTTTCTAGTTTTCCTAATAAAATTTATTTTCAAACTCTGTAGTTGGAATATATTTTACCTACTATCAATTCTCTATACTTAAGTATAATTAATGAGAGAGCATGTTTCTGTGTGTGAGGCACAGAAAGAAAAAGGGAATTGAATTAAAAAATGGCATAAATATTATGAGAATGAAAAACAATTACATTTAATAGGAATAGCTAAAATAAAAAATAATGACCAGTATTCATTACTTTTATCATATTTGACATTTAAAATTTTATAAGAAAAACATGTATTAACTCAAATTTCACAGACGAAGAAATTGGGCCTCAGTCGTTTTACAAGATGGACAGAAGTTCTCTTAAAGTGGAGTTGAAATGGATGTCAAGTTCTCAGGCTCAGCCCTCTCCTTCTCTTCTCTTTTATTTATTATGTTTCTTGTGCCTCATGATCTTCTGAGTTGGAAATGCCCTCTGCTATCACCCTGTATGTGGTCCATTTCAAGCCTGTCTGACAAAGAGAACCTCAAAACGGCTGAACCTGGTTTGCAACCGATAACTAGGTAGGAGCTGACCCAGGTCAACTTTCCTGAACTACTAGTCAGTTCAACTCACAGGGTTCCAAGGTGAATTGTTTCATTTGGTTAAAGATTTTTGTCTACCACCCAGCAGATTTTTCAGGGAATAGGAGGCATGGCTGTGTTTACCTTACCCACCATTGCCAGTGTCAGTCAGCAGTAAAACATCACTGAACTCAGCTAGGATTTTGTTAAACTGGTGAGAGCACAAAGCCTCACATAACACCACACAGAGGTGGTCTAAGGGGCTTGGAATATGATATAGGTTTTTCCAACTAGGTCTATGATTTAGGTTACACACTTACATTCTCCACTGATCAGCTTCCTAAAAAGAAATACTAAATCATTTCCAAAGAATTTTCCAGTTCCCACTCTCAAATGAAAAGCTAGTTATTTCCTTTCCATTTTGTAATGTTATCCTCTTCAAAACTCAGTGCTCCAGAGATGGAAAAAACATTCTGTCCACTATTTCTTTGGAAGAAAAAGATTAATAGAAATATCCATACCACTGCTAACATCTAGAGAAGGATTCCAGAAATCTAATAATCTTAATGAATTGGAGGAGAAGCTGAAAAGTGATTTCTGAATTTATGAGTTAATAGTTCACTTTTTTCTCACGTACTTCTCATTGTATCTTCTGATGTAAAGATTAGTTACCACATAACAAATGTAACATCGTAGAGTCCTTGCACTGTGGAGGATTAGTATTTGCATTTCTTAAAATAAACACATGATTCATTTTTTCCAGTTCCAAATTTAGATAAAGGAGCAATGTTTTCAGTTACTACTTAAAGAAAGGGTCTCCAGATTTTCTAAATCCTGGTGTAAGTCTGTGTAAATACTCCCTTTGAAGTTTCATGACACTTTAGTCTCTTTCAAATTCTTTCAAATGCCAGCACATGTAATCCTTCCATAAACTCCATCAATGGATCATTTAAACAACATAATCAAAATGACCAGGTCATATGAGGCCACTGAAGGTGGGCAGAGCATATAATATTAACCAGACATTTTGGGGCATTTTTATACACGAATTACTATCAGAGAAGTGGTATGAGAGAAGAATTGGAATGGGTGCACACAAAGAAGGACTAAACAGCAGTGGTGTTTACAGCATTATCCTTGTGTGAATGTTACAGTGGTTTCACATTTTTGATGAAAATGCTGCTGATACACCTTTTCAGATAGCTGGCATTGGCAGGTGCTGCAAGTATTACCCATATTACTCATGTTAATATATGTATATATATAACAGCACCCATATTCTTCTGAGTAGAGATGGAGGATTTAAACTGTCAGAATTCTTCCCTTGTCACACAATGGAGCCCTCGCCATCTCACCAAAACCCTCTTCAAGGCCCCTGTTACATCTGTGTTTCTCAGGCTGTAGATGAGAGGGTTTAACAAGGGGGTGAGGATGGTGTAAAAGGCAGAGAAGACCTTGTCTTTGGTTGGAGTGTGGTAGGATTGGGGAAGCATATACGTGTAAAGGGCAGCCCCGTAAAACAAGGTCACCACCATTATGTGTGATGAGCATGTGGCAAAGGCCTTCTTCTTGCCTTCTGCTGACTTCATCTGGTGCACTGTGATGAGAATCTGGGCATACGAAGAAATCACCACGGAGAAAGGGATTAGCAGCATTATGACACAGCAAATGTACATCACCATTTCATAGGTGGCCTTGTCACCACAGGCCAGCCTGAGCATGGTGGGTGCCTCACAGAAGAAGTGGTCGATCATGTGGGAAGCACAGAATGGGAGACTCATGGTGATAGGGGTAAGGAGGAAGCTGTCCAAAGCGCCGCCAAACCAAGAGCTGGCCAAGATCATCCAACAGATGCGGTGATTCCTGAGGACAGGATAGCGGAGGGGGTTGTGGATGGCCACGTAGCGGTCATAGGCCATGAGTCCCAGCAGGAAGAATTCAGCCCCCACAAAGCCCATGTAGAGAAAGTACTGGGCTGTACAGGAGATAAAGGAGATGGTCCTCTTGCCCATGAGATAATCAACCAGCATCTTGGGCACAATGGTGGAAATGTACATCATGTCAATGAAGGAGAGGCGGCTGAGCAGGAAGCACATAGGAGTGTGGAGGTGAGGGTCTATGTGGCTCAGAAAGATCATGACCCCATTAGCTATCATGGTCATAAAGAAGATGGCACAAATGATGCTGAAAAGGAAGCCTGAGGCTTTACTGTGAGTAAAGAGTCCTGTGAGGGTGAAGTCACTGAGAAAGGTCTTATTATCTCCATCCATGGTGTTGTTATAACTGAAGGCATAAGAAGAGAAGTGTGGAGTTAATGAAAATTGCAGTAGATAGAGTGAATTATTTAAAAATGTCTTGACATTATTTATATGACTAATATCAAGCATTTTTATGTCTGGTGGTAGATTTGCAGCTTCTTCTTTCTTTACTGTTGAAGAGCAATTCCAAAGTTAGTTCTCCATGACATGAGGATGAATGGACATTTGGAAACGGATGCTTGGTTTAAGAGAGCTTAATTATTACTGCAGAACATCTGGGTCCAAGAAAGAGGATTGTTCACTTAGAGTTAACTCCATTTTTAAAAAATGTGCATAAAACTGAAAAACAATTGATCCAATCATTTCAAATAATGAAACATTTCAGCAAGATGTTTTGTTGAATTAGGAAGTTTTGTGACAACTTTGAAACTATTCAGCCTTATCTAGGAATAATAATTAAGTTGTAGATACAGTTGAAAACTATAATGAACTGTAGTGAATTGGATCACAGCATCATTTATCTGATCATTGATCATCCTTATTTGTTCCTTCACTCATTTGTTGATTTCTCAGTCATAGTCATTCATACAGCAACTTTTATTTATAGGATGCTATCTGTACAGTATTCTGAGCTCTAGGAATACTGTTGTAAACAAAAGAAGAGAAATCTCTTGTGACTTACAGTTCCAGTTGTGGGAGAAAGAAAACAAATAAGTAAAGGGTGATGATGGTTCAGGATAATACTAGTAAATGCTATGAGGAAAAGATTAACATGAATAATGAAGGATGACAAAGAGCAGCCATGTGAAGATTTGGGAGAAGGATGTTCCTCCAGAATGAATAGCAAATTTAGTATTCCTAAAGCAGAAATGAGCTTATGTTCAGGATGGTTCAGGCAGAGCATTGTGAATAAGGGGTATAGTGAGGTGTCAGAGATCAGATTTTAAGGCATGAAGACCAAGGTAACAATGTCAAAATTATTTTCTAAATATTATCAGTAGAATTGAAGTGTGGTTGAAAACTTGTAACAGTTTGGTTAACATTTAAACATGTGTTCATTCTGATTTTTTAGTTTCCATTTTGTTCATTTCAGCCAATGGTCCTTTTCCCTTGGTTCTGCATTGTTATATGTTTTGAAGGCTTTACAAGAAGGAACTTCCATCCAGGTTAGTCTGGGGAAGTCCAGGTTGCATCTTCTGTCCAGGATCCCATCTGGCTTAGCATGTCTTCCTCCTCCTTTCACTCTCAGTAGCGTACTTTTTTGGTTCATCATAACCTGAGACATGGTGCCTGAATAAAGTATCTGAAGGACATGCAGGTTATAGGGTAACAGGAAGTCCTGCAAGATCTTAGGCCACGTAGGGGTGTCCACACTGTGGATGATGCATTTGCATCTGGAACAGACATGAAAACAAGAGAATATTTTTCAAAAATTCTTCAATAGTTTCACTATTCTTCAAAGGCCAAATATATTTTTTGAATTATTAGACATAATATCAACTATTGCACATTGCATACACTGAAAGAAGCAGGTGATGTGGCCATAAGTGCATGGAAGTGGCAGCCATTTTTCCAGTTTAGGAGCAGCATTTTTGAGTGGGGGTGGGTCTCTATGATGGCAGTTGTCTTACATATAATTAAGGGTGTCACCACAGTGAATTGGAGATCTGATTTAGGAAGGTGGAAAATATGCAGATTAAGGGAAAATGCAAGCTAATTAGAAATCTAATCTCTTTCATTCTAAGTTTATTCTGATCTTTCAACGAAAGTCAGAACATAACTCAATGGTGTCGCTTGCCATTTTTGGAAAGGTTGAATGGATTGGGTAGTGAGGAAAGGGGGTTGTGGTTTATTTGCCCCTTTTCATCCTCTTCTGGAAAGGGGTACGACCTGGTCTAATGAGTCCCTAATGATGATATGAAGAATCAGAAGGCACCCACAGCAAGGCCAAGGAAAGCCCATGACACTGTGGACTCTTCAGGAGAGGATGAACACACTGCTAGGTCAGTGCACCGCTGCATGGAAGGGAAAGAGGGGCTTACTCATGACAATTAAAAACATTATACCAGGATGGAAGGCCACAGGAGAGGCAGGAAAAAACAGTGCTGATGATGTGAAATTGTATCACAAGTGTGGAGAATAAAACTTGAGTAGCCCTCTAGGAATGTAGAAGGACAGAGGTTATATGATAAGGAAGAAAGTGATAGATATGTGATAATAACAATAAAAAGCAAGCTATAAATAATTGGTGGCTTTTAAGATAGTGATTCCAATGTAAGACAATTATTAATAACAAATTGAAGAGAAGAAAACTTTTATGAAAAGAACAAAATGTCTTAATACATGGAAGTTTCACTTAACAAATTGATACATACACTTACGTATGTCCTGGAAAATTTTTGAGGTAAAAGCAATATGAAAAAAAAGGGAGGAAGGAAAAAGAGAGAAGAAAGAAGGAAGGAAGGAAAGAGAATGAGGGAGTAAAGAAGGAGAAAAACAGCTAGAAGTATGCAGACAGAACAAAAAAAAGAAAAAAAGTCCAACCTACAACAGAATAAAACTTAGACTAGTCACAAACATCTTTTTGATATGGATAAAATCCAAATGAAAGCGAAGAAGTGTCTAAACAGAAGACATATAATGTTTGAGTTAAAAGTAAGGGCTGCAGAGCAAGAATTTTCTCGTGTACATATGTTTTCTACAACACTGAAAATATGGAAGAAAAAGAACTTAATATAACAGTGCAGGAGGTAAAAAAGAAAAGAGCATATAATGAGTTTAGATAGAAAATAACTATGTTAATTTAGTAACAACATTAATTTAGTAACAACATTATCCCTTTTAAAGTGTAGGTTCACCATTTAAGAAAGCAAATCAGAAAAGGTACATAACAGAAAAGATAGACTTAAAAGATTCAAAAACAAGTGAGTGAATTCAGTATATACAGAACACAATTTAAGTCAAACATATTCTGTAATATTGCCTTAAATCTAATTTAAATCTAATTTAAGACAATAGTATAAATAAAGCAAGGAAATAATTCTCAGTCAAATTTTAGATGGAAGTGGTTTCTGTTCCTAACACATTCAGTTATCTTCCAAAGACTAATCTTTTTTTTAAATATAATGTATTAGAACTCTAAAATGACAATAACAGTTTTACATCTATCTCAGAGAATTTGAAATACTTAAGCATATGCCTAAAACACAACACAGGCCAAAAGTAAGCTCAAAATTGTACTTCAATCAAATATACCAAATATGGAAACTTAGGGTACATAGCCAAAGAGATACTATGACAAAGTTTTATAGCACTCAAAAATATAATTTTTATTAAAAATTATCCGGTGTAAATAAATATTTAATCCATTAAGTTAGAAAAATTCAACAGAATAAATTTGAATAAGAGGAATAGAATGTAAAAGATATAAACAGATTTTCGTGGGTTCTGAAATAAGTAAACTGGATATATAAAGAAGTGATTCTTTGATATTGAAACAAAATAGACCAACTTCTGGCTATGAGTATGACACGTGGGAGAAAAAAAGACACAAAACTTCATTAAGAATAAAAACAACCATTTACTACAGATATGAGAAGAGTAGCAAAATATTTAGAGTATAATATTAATTTAACATTATATTACTATAGCTGGAAATTTCCATGAAAAGGATTATTTCAAAATATATATTATATATGCATCTATATATACAATATGCATGTATAACTATAAATAAATACAATGTATACGTATGTATGTATATATGTACCTACATATAGTCAAATTACTAAGAAAAAAATACTTAAGACTCCCCAAATCTGGAGAAATCTAAAGATTCTAATACAGCTGTGTCTCTTCAAAATTCCTAGTTCAGACAGCATTCTGTGAATATCTTCTAAGAACAAATAATTTCAAAATTCTTGTAGTGTGTAGATTAATCCTCATTTATTTTATAAACCTGTATAGCTCCCAAAACACCTCTCATTAGTATAAACCAATCTCATTTATAAATATAGATTATAATTGCCTAAATTCATATTAGTTGTTAAACCTAGCAGTATTTAAGGATGACATATCTGCAGACCTGTTCATGTAAACCCACTCCCTCTCCTTCTTAGCACTCTCCAAGGCTCTGCACTGGCTGAGAACTAAAGACAAAAGTCCTGTGTGTGATTTGTGTGGCCCTCAATGGCTTGGCTATTTGGCCATCTGCTCTCCAGTGTTCTCAATTCTTGGCACTTGGCTTCCAGAAAATAGCCTAACGCAGGAGCTCCCGCTGCCTGGAGCACAATTCTCCCCTCTTCATCTGCTTTCTGTGGCCCCAGGTCTCAGCTTGCATATACTTCTCTCAGAGAGAGACCCCTTTGGTGTTAATAGTGTAAAATGCCCTCATTACACGTTAGCATATTTGTTCATATCAACAAAATATTTCTAAATAATAGCAAAAAAATAATGAGGTAACTCATAATGTACTAAACTTGAAGAAAAATGTAAAACTAATAAAATGCAATTCTGATTAAAGTCCCAATAGAGATTTTTCTGGAGAAACTTGGCAAAGTGATTCTAAATTTGATCTGAAAGAATGAGCATGTGCTAATTGTCCAGAGGAGAAAAATGTTAAAAATTAGCAGTGCACATTGAACTCTCCATGGGACCAGTGTAAAATACAGAGGCTGAATAACTGGACAGAGGAGAGTGTTTAGAAATGAACAACCCCCCCCAAAAACACCCACAAAAATCGTAGCATGCAAGTACATGTTTTACATGAAAGTTCAAGGAAATGGAAGGTTGGACTTCACAATGTCTATATGGAGATGAAGGAAAACAATATGGCAGCCCAAAATATGCATCTTTGCCATAAAAGTTATTTTGAGCTGAAGGCAATTAAGAAGCAGCAGACTCAGGAAAGTTTCCCTTTTCTGCCTAAAGGAGGATCCAACTTCTCCTTTTACTGGAGACAGACTCTAATCAGCCCAGAGACAGCACTAGAGGAACCCGGAAAGTAACGTGACTGCACCACTCCCCTCCCATGTATTTACCTTCCCACAGTTTGCCACTCATGGAAGATTAAAACTGCATCCTTTTGTCCTGCCATTT
>NW_025792397.1:0-1431 GCF_021613505.1 Equus quagga | reverse complement strand
AAATAAATAGAGACAAAAAATAGGAAAAATCAATGAAACCAAGAACTCGTTCTTTGAAAAGATAAAGAAACTTGATGCACCTTTAGATAGACTAACCAAGAAAAAAAGAGAGGTTAAATAAATAAAATCATAAATGAAAGAGGAGACAATACAATGGACATCTCACAAATACAAAAGATCATAAGAGAATAATACGAAAAGCTCTACACCAACAAATTGGATAATTGTGAACAAATAGGTAAATTCTTAGAATCATACAGCCTTTCATTGCTGAAACAAGAAGAAATAGAGAATTTGAATAGACCAGTCACCAGTAAGGAGATCAAAACAATAATCAAAAAGTTCCACAAAAATAAAAGTGCAGGGACAGATGGCTTCTCTGGTGAATTCTACCAAACATTCAAAGAAGACGCAATACCTATCCTTCTCAAACTCTTTCAAAAAATTGAAGAGGAGAGGAAGCTTCTTAACTCCTTCTATGAAGCCAAAATTACCCTGATACCAAAACCAGAAAAGGGCAACACAAGAAAAGAAAATTACAGGCCAATATCAGTGATGGACATCGATGCAAAAATTCTCAACAAAATACTGGCAAATCTAATACAACAATACATTAAAAACATCATACACCATGATCAAGTGGGATTTATCCCAGTGATACAGGGATGGTTCAACATCCGCAAATCTATCAATGTGATACAGCACAGTAACAAAATGAAGAAAACAAGTCACTTGACCATCTCAATGTATGCATAGAAAGCATTTGACAAGACATAGCATCCATTTATGATAAAATCTCTGCATAAAATGAATATAGAGGGAAAGTGCCTCAATATAATAAAAGCCGTAGATAACAAACCAATAGCTAACATCATTCTCAATAGAGAAAAACTGAAAGACATCCCTCTAAGAACAGGAACCAGACAAGGATGCCTACTTTCACCATTCTTATTTAACATAGTATTGGAAATCTTAGCCAAAGCCATCAGGAAAGAAAAAGAAATAAAACAGAACCAAGTTGTAAAGGAAGAGGTGAAACAGTCACTATTTGCAGATGACATGATTTTATGTATAGAAAACCCTAAAGAATCCACCAGAAAAACTTTTAGAAATAATGAATATGGTCAAGTTGCAGGATACAAAATCAACATAAAAAAATCAGTTGTATTTCTATACACTAACAATGAAGTAGCAGAAAGAGAAATTAAGAATAATATGTAATTTACATTGCAACAAAAAGAATAAAATACCTAGGAATGAACTTAACCAAAGAGGTGAAAGATCTGTACTGTGAAAACTATAGAACATTGTTGAGAGAAATTGAGGAAGACAAAAAGAAGTGGAAAGATATTCCATGATCTTAGATTAGAAGAATTAACATAATTAAAATGTCCTTACATCCTAAAGCAATCTACAGATTCAATGCAATCC
>NW_025792396.1:5798-11506 GCF_021613505.1 Equus quagga | reverse complement strand
TGGAGTGTCCGCCAAGTGGTTCTGGCATACCCGGCAGGTGATTTAGGTGTGTCAGGTAGGTGGTTCTGGCGAGTGGAGCAGGTGGTTCCGGCGTGCTCGGCACATGGTTCAGGCGGGTGTGGCAGGGGGTTTCCATCTGTCCCGGTTGTGGTTCCGGCATCTCAGGCACATGGTTCTGGCACGTCTGAGAGGTGGCTCCAGCATGCCCAGCCGTTGATTCCGGACTGTCCGCCACGTGGTTCTGGCACATCTGAGAGGTGGTTCCGGCATGCCCCGCAGCTGATCCCGGAGAGTCCTCCAAGTGGTTCTGGCGTAGCCAGGCAGTGACTTTGGTGTGTACGGCTTGTGGTTCTGGTGTGCTCGGCAGGTAGTTCAGGCAGGTCTGGCAGGTTGTTCCAGCGTGTCCAACACGTGGTTCCGGCATGTCTGAGAGGTGGTTCCGGCATGCCCGGCAGGCGATTCTGGATTCTCCACCAAGGGGTTCTGGCATAGCCGGCAGGTGATATTGGCGTGTCCTGAAGGTTGTTCCGGCGATTCGAGCAGATGCTTCCAGCAACCCCGGCAGGTGCTTCCTGCGTCTCCATCACGTGGTTCTGGCACGTTTTTGATGTGGTTCTGGCATGGCTGGCAGTTGATTCCGGAGTGTCCGCCAAGTGGTTCTTGCGTAGCCGGCAGGTGATTTTGGTGTGTCCGGCAGGTGGGTCCAGTGACTCAAGCAGGTGGTTCCGGCGTGCTCGGCAGGTGCTTCTGGCGTCTCCGGCACGTGCTTCTTGCACGTCTGAGAGGTGGTTCCGGCATGCCGGCGGGTGATTCCACAGTGTCCTTCACGTGGTTCTGCTGTAGCCGGCACGTGATTTTGGCGTGTGAGGTTGGTGGTTCCAGCAAGTCGAGCAGGTGGTCCCGGCATGCTCAGCAGCTGGTTCAGGCGTTCCGGCAGGTGGTTCCGGGCTGTCTGGGAGGTGGTTCTGGAGAATTGAGCAGGTGGTTCCCGAGTTTTTGGCATGTCGTTCCGGGCTGTCCGGTAGGTTGTTCTCGCGTGTCCGGCACGTGGTTCTGGCGTGTCTAAGAGGTGGTTCCGGCATGCCTGGCAGGTGGTTCCGGAGTGTCCGACAAGTGGTTCTGGCATAGCCGACAGGTGATTTTGGCGTGTCCAGCAGTTGGTTCCAGCGAGTCGAGCAGGTGTTTCCGGAGTGCTCAGCAGGTGGTTCCGATGTTTCACGGAAGTAGTCCGGGGCATCCAGCACGTGGTTCTTGCACATCTGAGAGGTGGTTCTGGCATGAATGGCAGGTTATTCCGGAGTGTTGGCCAAGTGGTTCTGGCGTAGCCAGCAGGTGATTTTGGCGTATCAGGCAGATGGTTCCAGTGAGTCGAGCAGATGGTTCCAGCGTGCTTGTAAGGTGGTTCAGGCATGTCTGGAAGGTGGTTCCGGTCAGTCTGGGAGGTGGTTCCGGCGTGTCCGGCACGTTTTTCAGGCACGTCTGAGGGGTGGTTCCGGCATGCACGGCAGGTGATTCCGGAGTGTCCGCCAAGTGGTTCCCGCCTAGCCGGCATGTGGTTCAGGTGGGTCCGGCAGGTGGTTCTGGGGAGTGGATCAGGTGGTTCCGGCATGCTCGGCAGGTGATTCCGGAGTGTCTGGCAAGTGGTTCTGGCATAGCCGGCAGCTGATTTTGGTGTGTCCGACAGGTGGGTCCTGCGAGTCGAGCAGGTTGTTCCGGCGTGCTCTGCTGGTGGTTCAGGCGGGTCCGGCAGGTTGTTCCGGTTTGTCCAGTAGGTGGTTCCAGCAGGTCCGGCACGTGCTTCCAGCATGTCTGAGAGGTGGTTCCAGCATGCCCGGCGGGTGATTCCATAGAGTCCGCCACGTGGTCCTGGTCTAGCCAGCAGGTGATTTTGGCGTCTCTGGCAGGTGGTTCCGGCGAGTTGAGCAGGAGGTTACGGCATGCCCTGCAGGTGCATCCGGTGTCTCTGGCACGGGATTCTGGCACTTCTGAGAGATGGTTCCAACATGCCTGACAGGTGATTCTGGAGTGTCCACCAGGTGGTTCTGGCATAGCTGGGGGGTGATTTTGCCGTGTCCGGCATGTGGTTCCGGTGACTCGAGCAGGTGGTTCCAGCGTGCTTGGCAGGTGGTTCAGGTGGGTCCGGCAGGTGGTTCTGGTCTGTCCTGGAGGTGGTTCTGGCATGTCCAGAACGTGGTTCTGGCACGTCTGAGAGGTGGGTCTGGCATTCCTGGCTGTTGATTCCAGAAAGTCCGGCAAGTGGTTCTGGCATAGCCAGCAGCTGATTTTTGCGTGTCCAACAGGTGGGTCCTGTGAGTGGAGCATGTGGTTGCTGCATGCTCGGCAGGTGGTTCAGGTGTGTCCGGCAGGTGGTTCCGTTGTGTCCGGTAGGTGGTTCCGGCGTGTCCAGTAGGTGGTTCTGGCATGTCTGAGAGGTGGTTCCGGCATGCCCGGCAGGTGATTGCGGAGTGTCTGCCGAGTGGTTCTGGCATAGCCGGCAGGTGATTTTGGCGTGTCCAGCAGGTGGTTCTGGGGATTTGGTCAGGTGGCTCCGGCATACTTGGCAGGTGGTTCAGGCAGGTCCGGTAGGTGGCTCCGGTCTGTCCGGGAGGTGGATTTTGGCGTGTCCGGCAGGTGATTTTGACGTGTCCGGCATGTGTTTCTGGGGAGTTGTTCAGGTGATTCCGGCGTTCTCAGCAGGGGATTCTGGTGTGTCCGGCAGGTGGTTCCGGTCTGTTCGGTAGTGGGTTCCGGCGTGTGCCACACGTGGTTCTGTCACAACTGACAGGTGGTTCCGGAATGCCTGGCTGGTGATTCCGGAGTGTCTGCAGATTGGTTCCTGTGTAGCCGGCAGGTGATTTTGGCGTGTCCAGCAGGTGGTTCTGGGGAGTGGATCAGGTGGTTCTGGCATACTCGGCAGGTGGTTCCGATGTGTCCGGCACATGGTTTTGGCACATCTGAGAGGTGGTTCCGGCATGCCCAGCAGTTGGTCCCGGAGTGTCCTCCAACTGGTTCTGGCATAGCCCGCAGGTGATTTTGATGTGTCCGGCAGGTGGTTCCGGCATGCTCGGCAGGTGGTTCAGGCAGGTCCAGCAGATGTTTGCAGTCTGTCCATGACGTGGTTCCGGCATGCCCGGAAGGTGGTTCTGGAGTGTCCAGCAAGTGGTTTTGGCTTAGCCGGCACGTGATTTTGGCGTGTCAGGCAGGTGGTTCTGGCGTGTCCAGCAGGTGGTTCCGGCGAGCTCGGCAGGTGCTTCAGGTCTCTCAGGCACGTGGTTGTGGCACGTCTGAGAGGTGGTTCCGGCATGACAGGCGGGTGATTCCGTAAAGTCCGCCAAGAGGTTCTTGCCTAGCCGGCAGGTGATTTTGGCATCTCTGGCATGTGGCTCCGGCGAGTCAAGCAGGAGGTCCCCGCGTGCTCTACAGGTGCATCCGATGTCTCTGGCACGTGGTTCTGGCACATCTGAGAGATGGCTCCAAAATGCCAGGCAGGAGATACCAGAGTGTCCGCCAAGTGGTTCTGGCATAGCTGGCAGGTGATTTTGCCATGTCCGACATGTGGTTCCAGCAACTTGAGCAGGTGGTTCCAGCATGCTCAGCAGGTGGTTCAGGTGGGTCTGGCAGGTGGTTCTGGTCTCTCCTGGAGGTGGTTCTGGCATGTCCAGCACGTGGTTCTGGCACGTCTGAAAGGTGGTTCCGGCATGACTCACAGGTTATTCCAGAGTGTCTGGCAAGTGGTTCTGGCATAGCTGGCAGGTGATTTTGGCATGTGTGGCAGGAGATTTTGACGTGACGGCATGTGTTTCTGGCGAGCTGTTCAGGTGGTCCTGGTGTTCTCGGCAGATGGTTCCGGTGTGTCTGGCAGGTGGTTCCGGCATGCTCGACAGGTGGTTCAGGCAGGCCCAGTAGGTGGTTCCGGTCTGTCCGGCAGGTGGTTCCAGCGTGTCCGGCATGTGGTTCCGTCACGTCTGAGAGGTGTTTCCAGCATGCCCGGTGGGTGATTCCATAGAGTCCGCCACGTGGTTCTGGCCTAACTGGCAGGTGATTTTGGCATCTCCAGCAGGAGGTTCCAGCGATACGAGCAGGAGGTTCCGGTGTGCTCGGCAGGTGCATCCGGTGTCTCTGGCTGGTGGTTCTGGCACGTCTGAGATGTGGTTCCAGCATGCCTGGCAGGTGATTCTGGAGTGTCCGCCTAGTGGTTCTGGTGTAGCCGGCAGGTGATGTCGCCTTGTCCGGCATGTGGTTCCGGTGACTCGAGCAGGTGGTTCCAGCATGCTTCGCAGTTGGTTCAGTTTGGTCCGGCACGTGATTCTGATCTGTCCTGGAGGTGGCTCCAGCATGTCCAGCACGTGGTTCTGGCACGTCTGAGAGGTGGTTCCGGCATGCCCGACAGGTGATTCCGGAGTGTCCGGCACGTGATTTTGACGAGTCTGGCAGGTTTTTCTGGCGAGCTGTTCAGGTGGTTCCAGCGTGTCTGGCAGGTGGTTCTGGACTGTCCAGTAGTGGGTTCCGACGTGTGCCGGACGTGGTTCTGGTACGTCTGAAAGGTGGTTCCCGCATGCCCAGCAGGTGATTCCGGAATGTCCGCCATGTGGTTCTGGCACATCTGAGATGTGGTACCAGCATGACCAGCAGGTGATCCCGGAGAGTCCTCCAAGTGGTTCTGGCCTAGCCTGCAGGTGATTTTTGTGTCTCCGGCCGGTGGTTCCAGCAAGTCGACCTGCGGGTTCCGGCGTGCTTGGCAGGTGCATCCGGTGTCTCTGGTACGTGGTTCTGGCACGTCTGAGAGGTGGTTCCAGAGTGCCTGGCAGATGATTCCGGAGTGTCCACCAAGTGGTTCTGGCGTAGCCGGCAGGTGATTTTGCCGTGTCCAGCATGTGGTTCCGACGATTCGAGGGGGTGCTTCTGGCTAGCTCGGCAGGTGCTTCTGGCATCTCCGGCACTTGATTTTGGCACATTTGAGAGGTGGTTCTGGCATTCCCGGCAGGTTATTCTGCAAAGTCCGGCAAGTGGTTCTGGCATAGCCAGCAAGTGATTTTTGCGTATCCGGCAGGTGGGTCCTGCAAGTCGAGCAGGTGGTTCCTGCATGCTTGGCAGGTGGCTCAGACGTGTCCGGCAGGTGGTTCCGTTGTGTCTGGTAGGTGGTTCCGGCGTATCCGGCATGTGGTTCTGGCAAGTCTGAGAGGTGGTTCTGGCATGCTGGCAGGTGATTCCGCAGTGTCTGGCGAGTGGTTCTGGCATAGCCGGAAGGTGATTTTGGCGTGTTCAGCAGGTGGTTCAGGGGACTGGATCAGGTCGTTCCGGCATACTCGGCAGTTGGTTCCGGTGTGTCCATCACATGGTTCTGGCATGGCTGGGAGGTGGTTCCGTCATGCCCGGCAGGTGATCCCGGCGAGTCCTCCAAGTGGTTCTGTCATAGCCCGCAGGTGTTTTTGGTGTGTCCGGCATGTGGTTCTGGCTAGTCGAGCAGCTTGTTCCGGCTTGCTCCGCGGGTGGTTCAGGCAGGTCCGGCAGGTGTTTGCAGTCTGTCCATGACGTGGTTCAGGCATGCCCGGAAGGTGATTCTGGAGTGTCCACCAAGTGGTTTTGGCGTAGCTGGCACGTGATTTTGGCGTGTCAGGCAGGTGGTTCCGGCGAGCTCGGCAGGTGCTTCCGGTCTCTCCGGCACGTGGTTGTGGCACGTCTGAGAGGTGGTTCCGGCATGCCCGGCA
>NW_025792396.1:0-5698 GCF_021613505.1 Equus quagga | reverse complement strand
GAGGTGGTTCCGGCATGCCCAGCAGGTTATTCCAGAGTGTCCTACATGTGGTTCTGGCACGTCTGAGAGGTGGTTCCGGCATGCCTGGCAGGTGATTCCATAGAGTCCGCCATGTTGTTCTGGCCTAGCCGGCAGGTGATTTTGGCATCTCCGGCAGGTGATTCTGGCAAGTTGAGCAGGAGGTTCCGGCGTGCTTGGCAGGTGAATCTGGTGTCTCTGGCATGTGGTTCCTGCATGCCCGACAGGTGATTCCGGGCTGTCCGGCAAGTGGTTCTGGCGTAGCCGGCAGGTGATTTTGGCGTGTCCGGCAGGTGATTTTGATGTGTCCGGCAGGTGTTTCTGGCGTGCTGTTCAGGTGGTTCTGGCGTTCTCGGCAGGTGATTCCGGAGTATCCGACATGTGGTTCTGGCACGTCTGAGAGGTGGTTCCGGCACACGTGGCAGATGATCCCGGAGAGTCCTCCAAGTGGTTCTGGCCTAGGCTGCAGGTGATTTTGGCATGTCTGGCAGGTGGTTCCGGCATGTCTGAGAGGTGATTGCGGCATGCCCGGTGGGTGATTCCATAGAGTCCGCCACGTGGTTCTGGCCTCGCCGGCAGGTGATTTTGGTGTCTCTGGCAGGTGGTCCCGGAGGGTCGAGCAGGAGATTCGGGTGTGCTTGGCAGATGCATCTGGTGTCTCTGGCACGTGGTTCTGGCACGTCTGAGAGGTGGTTCTGGCCTAGCCCGTAGGCGATTTTGGCGTGTCCGTTAGGTGGTTCCAGCATGCTCGGCAGGTGGTTCAGGCAGGTCCAGTAGGTGGTTCCGGTCTGTCCGGGAGGTGGTTCCAGTGTGTCCAGCAAGTGGTTCCGGCACGTCTGACAGGTGGTTCTGGCACATCCAGCAGGTGATTCCGGATTGTCCACCAAGTTGTTCTGGCATAGCCGGCAGGTGATTTTGGCGTGGTGGTTCCGACGATTCGAGGGGGTGTTTCCGGTTAGCTCGGCAGGTGCTTCTGGCGTCTCCAGCACTTGATTTTGGCTCATTTGAGAGGTTGTTCCGTCATGCCTGACAGGAGATTCTGGAGTTCCAACATGTGGTTCTGGCATGTCTGAGAGGTGGTGCCAGCATACCCGACAGGTGGTTCCAGAGTGTCTGGCAAGTGGTTCTTGCATAACCTGCTGGTGATTTTGGCGTGTCCAGCAGGTGGCTCCAGCGAGTGGTGCAGGTGGTTGCGGCGTGTCCGGCACATGGTTCTGGCACGTCTGAGAGGTGGTTCAGGCATGCCCGGCAGGTGATTCTAGAGAGTCCACCAAGTGGTTCTGGCATAGCCGGCAGTTGATTTTGGCGTGTCCAACAGTGGTTCCAGAGATTTGAGAAGGTGGTTCTGGTGTGGTCGGCAGGTGCTTCTGGTGTCTTTGGCAAGTGGTTCTGGCACGTCTGAGAGGTGGTTCCAGCATGCCCGGCAGGTGATTCCAGACTGACCCACAAGTGGTTCTGGCATAGCTGGCAGGTGATTTTTTTGTGTCCGGCAGGTGTTTCCGGCGAGTCGAGCATGTGGTCTCGGCATGCTCGGCAGGTGCTTCCGGCGTCTCCGGCACATGGTTCTGGAGCGTCTGAGAGGTGGCTCTGGCATGCCCGGCAGGTGATTCTGCGGTGTCTGCCTCATGGTTCTGGCGTAGCCGGCAGGTGACTTTGTGTGTCCGGCGGTGGTTCCGGCGTGCTCGGCATGTGCTTCCTGAGTCTCCGTCATGTGATTCTGGCATGTCTGAGAGGTGGTTCCCGCATGCCCAGCAGGTGATTCCGGAGTGTCCAACAAGTGGTTCTGGCATAGCTGGCTGGTGATTTTGGCATGTCCGGCTGGTGGTTCCGGCGTGCTCGGCAGGTGGTTCAGGCATGTCCGGCAGGTGGTGCCGGTCTGTCCGGGAGGTGGTTCCGGTGTGTAAGGCACGTGGTTCTGGCACATAGGACAGGTGGTTCTGGCATGCTCAGCAGGTTTATTCCAGAGAGTCCGCCAAGTGGTTCTGGCGTAACCGGCAGGTGATTTTTGCGTGTCCAACAAGTGGTTCAGGCGAGTTGAGCAGGTGGTCCCGCGTGCTCGGCAGGTGCTTCCAGTGTCTTTGGCACATGGTTTGGCCTGTCTGAGAGGTGGTTCTCGTATGCCCGGCAGGTGATTCCGGAGTGTCCAACAAGTGGTTCTGGCATAGCCAGCTGGTGATTTGGCCGTGTTGTGCTGGTGCTTCCAACATGTCTAGCTGGTGGTTCCGGCGGGCTCAGCAGGTGGTTCAGGCATTTTGGGCAGGTGGTTCCAGTCTTTCCTATAGGTGCTTTCGGTGTGTCCCACACATGGTTCTGCCATTTCTGAGAGTTGGTTCCAGCGTGCCCGGCAGGTGATCCCAGACTGTCCCCAACGTGGTTCTGGCGTAGCTGGCAGGTGATTTTGGCACGTCTAGCAGGTGGTTCAGGTGATTCGAGCAGGTGTTCCCGGCGAGCTGGGCTGGTCGTTCACGTGTGTCCGGCAGGTGTTCCTGTCTGTCCAGGAGGTGGTTCCGGCAGGTCCGGCAGGTGGTTCCTGTCTCTCCTGCAGGTGGTTGTGGCGTGCTCAAGAGGTGCGTCTGGCGTCTCCAGCACGTGCTGCTAGCACAGCTGAGAGGTGGTTCCGGCGTGCCCCGCAGGTGATTCTGGACTGTCCACCAGGTAGTTCTCGTAAAGCCAGAAGTTGATTTTGGTGTGTCTGGCAGGTGGTTCCGGCAAGTCGAGCAGGTGTTTCCGGTGTGTCTGGCACGTTCTTCTGGCACGTCTGAGAGGTGGTTACGGCAGGCACAGCAGGTGATTCCGCAGTGTCCGCCAAGTGGTTCTGGCGTACCCATCAGGTGATTTTGGCGTGTCCGGCAGGTGTTTCTGTGAGTCGAGCAGGTGGCTCAGTCATGCTCGGCAGGTGCTTCATGCGTCTCCGACACGTGGTTCTGTTGCGTCTGAGAGCTGGTTCCGCCTTTCCGGCAGATGATTCCGGAGTGTCCACCAAGTGGTTCTAGAATAACTGGCAGGTGATTTTGGCGTGTCCGGCAGGTGTTTCTGGCTAGTCGAGAAGGTGGCTCTCGCGTGCTCGGCCAGTTGGCTCCAGCGTGTCTGGCAGGTGGTTCTGGTATGTCCGGAAGGTGGTTCCGGCATGTCCAGAATATGGTTCTGGCACGTCTGAGAGTTGCTTTGGGCATGCCTGGCAGGTGATTCCTTGGTGTCCGCCAAGTGGTTCTGGCATCACCGGCAGGTTATTTTGGTGTGTCTGGCATGTCTTTCCTGCTTTGTGGGCTCGTGGCTCTGGCTTGTAAGACAGGTGTTGGTGGCATTTCTGGCCCCCGCTTCTGACATACTCCGCAGGTAGTTTCTGTGTTTCTGGCAACAGTTTGCAGCATATCCATCAGGTGTCTCCAATGTGTCTGGCATGTCGTTGTGCTACGTTTGGAATCTGGTTCCGTCGTGTCTGTTGTGTGCTGCTGGCATGTTGAAGAGATGGTTCTGCCGTGTCAGAATCGCTGTTCCACTGTGTCTGGCAGGTGGTTACAGGTGGTTCTGGCATGCAACGTGGGTGCTTCTTGTGTGCCTGTTGGTTCATTCTGGCATGAATTTGTGGTTCTTTGAGAGTGTGCAGAGACTGTTTTTGGCAAGTCTCCCGGGGTTTTCTGGCATCTAAGGGGCATGATTCCTTTTTATACGTCAGGTGAGTTGGTTCTCAACTTCCTAAAGAGATGGAAGAAAGATGGTCTGTGGCTTGTCGCCCCTTGAGGGGTGGAGCCAATTCATTGTGCATTCTGCATCTAGAGCAATAGAGGGCAAGACTGAGAGGAAAGGCGCCTTTCTGACATAGGTGCTTTCTGAACTCTCTCTGCCAGTGCTCAACTGTGGTTGGTGAAAAAGGTATAGTGTCTCTCCTGCTAAACACGTTGGCACAATCATTTGGGACTCAGCCCAGTTGCTTAAGGGGACGATGTAGGAATTTTGTCTGAGCCGGGTTGGCAAGGTGGAATTGCGGCAGAAGCAGAAGTCCTAAAGCTATGAGTTAAGGGCTGGGAAGAAATGCCATTTGAGCTGCCTTTGTATGAGAAGTTCCTGGTCTGCTGTAACAGGACTGTGGAAAGTGAGTTGTTTGTCAGCTTCCTAAAGAGCTGGAGGCAAGACAGTTTATGGCTTGTCTCCCATTGAAGGATGGAGGCAGTGCTTTGTGCCATCACCTCTAGAGCAATGGAGGGCACGGCTGAGAGCAAAGGGCCCTTTCTGACATTTGTGCTTTCTGACTCTCCCCCAACCATTGCTCAAGTGTGGTTGGTTAAAAGCCTATTGTCTCTCTCCTAAGCAGGTGGAACCACAATCATTCGGGCCTCGTCCCCATTGCTTAAGAGGAAGTTGTAGGCATTTCGTCTGAAACGGGATGACATGGTGGAAATGTGGCACATGCGGATGTTCCAGATCAGCGAGTGAAGTGCTGGAAGAAACGGCATTCAGCTTTTTTGTATGAGATGTTCCCTGCACATTCTAAGAGCACTATGGAATGCAAGCTCTTTCTCAGCGTCCTAAAGAGCTGGATGCAAGAATGCGGTTCGTCTGCCATTGAGGGGTGGAGCCAGAGCCAGTGCATTGTGCCTTCCTCCTCTAGAGCAATTCAGGGCACGGCTGAGATCAAAGGGACCTTTCTGACATAGGTGCTTTCTTACACTCTCTCCACCAGTGCACAATGGTGGTTGGAAAAAGGCGTGCAGTCTATCGCCTCCTAAGCACGTGGACGCTCAATCTTTTGGGACTCAGCCCAGTTGCTTAAGGGGAAGATGTAGGCATTTCGTCTGAGCCGGGTTGGCAAGGTGCAATTGTGGCAGAAGCAGAAGTTCTAAAGTGGCGAGTTAAGGGCTGGCAAGAAAGGCCGTTTGACCTGCATTTCTATCACAGTTTCCCCGGAGGCAGTTGCCGGGAGTCGAGCAGGTGTTTCCGGCATGCTCAGCAGGTGGTTCCGGTCTTTCACGGAAGTGGTCCAGGGTGTCTAGAACGTGATTCTGGCATATCTGAGGGGCGGTTCCGGCATGAACGGCAGGTTATTCCGGAGTGCCGGCCAAGTGGTTCTGGCATAGCCAGCAGGTGATTTTGGCATATCCGGCAGATGGTTTCAGCGAGTCAAGCAGGTGGTTCCGGCATGCTCGTAAGGTGGTTCAGGCATGTCCAGAAGGTGGTTCCGGTCAGTCTGGGAGGTGGTTCCTGCTTGTCCAGCATGTTTTTCAGGCACGTCTGAGGGGTAGTTCCGGCATGCACGGCAGGTGATTCCGGAGTGTCTGCCATGTGGTTCCCGCCTAGCCGAAACGTGGTTCAGGTAGGTCCGGCAGGTGTTTCCGGGGAGTGGATCAGGTGGTTCCAGCATGATCGGCAGGTGCTTCAGGCGTCTCCTGCACGTGGTTCTGGCACGTCTAAGAGGTGGTTCCGGCATGCCAGGCACATGATTCCGGAGTGCCCAGCAGGTTGTTCTGGCATAGCCGGCAGCTGATTTTGGTATGTCCGGCAGTTGGGTCCTGCGAGCCGAGCAGGTGGTTCCAGCATGCTCAGCAGGTGGTTCAGGCGCGTCCATCATGTGGTTCCATTCTGTCTGGTAGGTGCTTCCGGCGTGTCCGGCATGTGGTTCTGGCACGTCTGAGAGCTGGTTCCGGCAAGCCCTGCAGGTGATTCCGGAGTGTCCGACAAGTGG
>NW_025792395.1:0-6302 GCF_021613505.1 Equus quagga | reverse complement strand
TGGCCCAGATCTTTCAAGAGTGAAGGTTTGTGTCATCACACCAGACAGTATATAGAACTTCCTTCACTTGTTGATTCAGTGATATGAAGAGCCAAAGTGGCAGTCATGACTCTAAGCAAATGAAATAATTGTTTTCTCACCTGGTGGCATAATTTCTCTTTTGGACCTAAAATGTCTAAACTACCAGAACCTAAAAGTGCAGACACAGGAAGCAAAAATTTTCTTAGTGGGTCATAGGTATAAATGTCATAGTGAGAGATATCATTGTCAATTCCACCTCTTGATTCCTGGTCCCATGAAGACTTATGACGGAAGAAACAGCACCATAAATTAGATGAGGATTTAGAGTATTTACCACATCCTGGAGGACACTGCCCCAGCAATGTGAGGAGTTGCCAAGTAGCTTTGCTGTAACTGAGTCATCAAAAACCCTTTCCAATGTTATATCAAACCAGTAGTTTCAGGATGATTGAGAATACAGAAAGACCGGTGGATTCCATGAGCATGGGCCCATTTCCATACGTTATTTGCCTTGAAATGAGTTCCTTAGTTAGGAGCAAAGCTTCATGGAATACAACTATGGTGAGGAAAGCATTCTGCAAGTCCAGCAGTAGTAGTTTGGGCAGCAGCTCTGTAGGCAAAGAAGGCAAATCCATATCCAGAGTAAGTGTCTATTCCAGTAAGAACAACGCACACTCCCTTCCATGATGGAAGCTATGCAATGTAATCAGTCTACCACCAAGTGGCTGGCTGTTCCCCTGGGCAATGATGGCATATCAAAAACTCAGTGTTGGCACCAGCTGTTGGCAGATTGGGACACAGCAGTGTCTGTAACTAGATTGGACTTGGTGAGTGGAAATCCATGTTGCTGAGCCCGTATATAGCCTCCATCCTGGCTTCCATAGCCACTTTGTTTGTGAGTCCATTGGCATGAACAGGAGTGCCTGAGGAAGACTGTTAACTGACTTCCACAGAATGGGTCAGCACTTGGATAGGAGGACTCATTCTGTGGCCAATAGTAATGGGTATTTCTTCCCTGTTTTTAGATGAGTATTTGGCATGCTTTTGGTTATGTGCAGGCTAGCTATATCATGTTAGGTGGAAAGATGACTTTGTTGTGTTTATTTTGGGATGAAGTGTGGCTTAAGGAGATGTGCCCGTGTACCAAATTGACAGGGGATGGACCCTGTTGGTATTTAATGGGTGGGTGAGGCTAGGGTGAAGTACATTTCCCTGATTTCCCATTTCTGTGTGTTTCTGGTTATGGTGGGCCACAGGAAAGATTCTCAGGGAGATTTAGAGGCAGATGGGAAGCAGCTGTTTTCTGCTTTACAGATGTTGTTCCTGAACAGCTGACTTGCCTCCTGTTTTGAAGCAGCAGCCGGGACTGTGATTGCTCTACTTTTCCCTGGATCCTCCTTTAGCTTCTGTGACTTCTGGGTTACGTGTGTGTGTTCAGCCTCATTAAGAAGGGCCCCAGCTTCCGCAATACCACCAATTCCAAAGGCCACAAGATCTGACATGGGTTTCAGTCTACCTTGTGGAATTACAGCTCAACCTTGTACATTCCAGCTTGCTCTTGATCTACACTTTATACGCAACTTGCCTTGCTGACTGCTTGTCTCATGGACTTCAAGTACCAGCATCAGACAAAAAGGTGACAGCCTTACACAGACTGCTTCACCAGCTCTCACAACTGCATAAGGCCAAGTTTCTGTACAATATTAAATGTATGTTTCTATGTATGGTAAATATCTTAGTGGTTCAGCTTCTCTGGTTAAACCCTGACTGATAGAATAAGCCAAAAAAGCAGATATGTATACTTTTTATATGTTCATTTAATATAAATAAAATTTAGTGTATTTATATAAAAGTATATCTATGTGTGTATGTATATTTATAAAAGTATATACATGTGTGCATATGTATTTCCTGCTTAATGAGGAGATACTCTTGTTTTGAAATTTGGCACTTAATAGATCCCAGATATTCTGGAATTTCAGAGTGATCATATTTGGGAAAAGAGATTTGAAATTCTTTTTTTTTTTTTTTTTAAGATTGGCACCTGGGCTAACAACTGTTGCCAATCTTTTCTTTTCTTTTTTTTCTGCTTTATTTCCCAACCCCCCCAAACCCCCGGTACATGTTTGTATATCTTAGTTGCATGTCCTTCTAGTTGTGGGATGTGGGATGCCCCCTCAACGTGGCCTGATGAGTGGTTCCATGTCCGCGCCCAGGATCTGAACCCTGGGCCGCCGCAGTGGAGCGCGCGAACTTAACCACTCGGCCACGGAGCCAGCCCCATGAAATTCTTCTTTTAAAAGGATACTTCAATAATTCGAGCTGATGAATAATTGAAAGTAGAAAAAATTTCTCCAAAAATTATTTCATGGATGAAATGTCTTATCGTCAGTTATGCTGAAACACAGTATTTTTGATACCACACTTCATCTCCACTTCCTGTTTCTCCAGGGACTGAGAAAGGGGAGATGCGGCAGAGGAATCAGACCTCTCTGGGAGACTTCATCTTTGAAGGGCTCTTTGATGATTCCCTCACCCATCTTTTTCTTTTCTCCTTGACCATGGTGCTCTTCCTTATTGCAGTGAGTGGCAACGCCCTCACCATTCTCCTCATCTGTGCCGATACCCGGCTTCATACACCCATGTACTTCCTGCTCAGCCATCCCTCCCTCGTGGATCTGATGCTTGTCTCCACAACCATCCCCAACATGGCTACCAACTACCTATCTGGCAAGAAGTCCATCTCCTTTGTGGGCTGTGCCACCCAGCACTTCCTCTATTTGTCTGTGGGTGGTGCTGAATGTCTTATGCTAGCTCTGATGTCCTATGACCGCTACGTTGCCATCTGTCATCCACTGCATTACTCTGCTCTCATGAAGAGAAAGGTGGGACTCATGATGGCTGTCATGTCATGGTTGGGGGCATCCATAAATTCCCTAATTTATACGGTGATGTTGATGCAATTGCCTTTCTGTGCGCCTTGAAAAATCCACCAGTTCTACTGTGAATTTCCAGCTGTTGTGAAGCTGGTATGTGGAGACGTTGCTGTTTTTGAGACCACAGTGCACATCAGCAGCATCATCCTTCTCCTCCTCCCCATCTTGCTGGTTTCTACATCCTATGCCTCCACAGTGTCATTCAGATTCGTTCAGCTGGGAGTAAGAGAAATGCCTTTGCCACTTGTAGCTCTCACCTCACTGTGGTTTCCCTCTGGTTTGGTGCCTGCATGTTCTCATATATGAGGCCCAGGTCCCAGTGCACTCCATTGCAAGACAAAGTTGGTTCTGTGTTCTATAGCATCATTACTCCCACAATGAATCCTTTGATTTATACTCTCCGGAATAAGGATGTAGCTAAGGCTCTGAGGAGAGTGCTGGGGAGAGATGTTATCACTCAAAGACAGCAATTGGAGTTGCCCTGAGTATGGCAATAGAATGGGATAATCTCCTTAAAGTGATCTGAGTAAACCTTTAAGAGTTTTCAAGGGTTCAGGTTCCCGATGACTACTACATAAACGAAGTGGTCAGCACACAATTCCAGTATTCTAACTTGGTCACAGGCATCAAAGCACCATAGAGTACTATCTTACTCCATTTGGGTTGCTATTCCAAAAATACCACACACAGGGTGGCTTAAACAACAAACATTTTTTTTCTCTCAGTTCTGCCAACTGAGAAGTCCAATATCAAGCCTTGAAAGTGCTTGACACTCTCTCATTTCCTTTTTATCTCTTTTTAGATGTAAGCATTTCTAAGCATGTTCCTGACTACCCTATCCAAAGCAGCACTCTCCATTCTGTGTGCCCTTCTTTCACTTTGTAGCACTACTTTACAAGATGTTACACAAAATTACTTTACATTATACTTATTGTCTATTTTACAAGTATGTAATCTCCCTGAGGGCAAGGACTTTACTTTGTGTACTATTGTTTCACCAGAGTCAAGAAAAGAGCCTGACATGAACTAACTGCTCAATAACTATTTGCTGCTTGGGTTAATAAATGAAAAGGACCTGGATTATTTTACTGTCCCACATGACATTCAAGGTAATTATTTCAAAGAGCTGAAGATATTATAAAAAGAATACTACAGTGGATAGCTTGGTAAGAATCATTTGTCTCAGCCAGATATTAATCGCGTGTATATGCAGAGGCCTGGCATCCCAGTGAACTTTCCTGGGGTCTAATGGTCTGAGGGATGCCAGAGTGAGGGACAAATTTTTATATCCTGCTTTCCCTACTAGTTAAAAATGTCATGAATCCCTGGGACCATCTTCAGAATAATAACTCTTAAGGTTTGAGAGGAAAGTTATACTGTCTTCGACAACTAAGTATTTTCCCCTGAGAAACAGCTTTTTAGCCATCTGTAATCGAGTGAGCCACCCCTCATGAGCTGGGTGTCACCTTACCCACCTAGCCCTGAGGTTGGATTTACTTTGTAATACTCCAATGACAAGTAGAATTAATTTTTACACAAACTATACCTGGGTTGTTTCTGAAGTCCCAAGGGTGATTCATAAACAGCTAGCTCACAATCCCAGTTAGAGACAAGGGGTTATTCTTCTGCTGCCTCTCCCTCTCTACACACACAACAATGCCCTTGTCAGGAATCCTATAAGATTATTTGGGAACAAAACAATTGAAGCCAACATTATGGATACTTATTCAAGGACAGTAAGGGCTATAAGATGGATAAGTTCTATGGATATAGTTTACAGCATGGTGACTATAGTTCACAAAACAGTATTGTATATTTGAAAGTTGCTAAGAGAATAGATCATAAAAGTTCTTCCGATGAGAAAAAATGTATAATGTTGTGAGGTGATGGATGTTAACTAAACTTACTGTGGTCATCATTTCACGATAGATACATAAATTATTGTGTTGGACACCTTGGGTTAATATAATATTATATGTCAACTATATCTAATAAAACAGGAAACAATAAATCTCACCCTTTAATAAAAACAAACACTACAATGAGACACCATTTCATGTCCATTAGGATGGCTATCATTAAAGAAACAGAATGCAAGTGTTGGTGAGGAGGTGAAGAACGTGGAACCCTTGTGCACTGTTGGCGGGAATGTAAAATGGCACAACCATTATAGAAACAGTTTCACATTTCCTCAAAAATTAGAAAATGAAATTACTGTATAATCCAGTAATTCCATAGAATATTCATTTTCTGTGAGAGTTGTTTTACACCTTAATCCTGGCAGGATATTCCTATCAGGCTTTAGCGGAACCTTATAGCTCCTGGGGCAAAGACATATCCTAGTAGCCCAGCACTAGAAGCCAAGATGGAAAAGATCTCCACAGCCACCATGACCTCCCCCTTGGTGCTGTTATGCACAGGGAGGAAGGTGATCCAGACCCTACAGAACACCAGCATGCTGAATGTGAGGCACTTGGCTTCCCTGAAATTGCCAGGCAGGCTCCTGGCCAGGAAAGCCAAGGTGAAGCTCATGAAGGCCAAGGAGCCCAAGTATCCTAAGGAAAGGTAGAACAAAACGACAGAGCCCTTATCGCACAGAATTATGGGGAAGGTAGGCTCAGAATGTGCATGTACATCAACAAAAGGGGGAGATTTTCCCAACCAGAGAGTAGAGAAAGTCAACTGAATCAATGAGCAGATGGGGATGATGGAATTAGGTGCCCCTGACAGCAACCACTGCCTCATCTTTATCCCTGGGGTTGTGAACTTGAAAGCCAGAACTACAGTGATGGTTTTAGCCAAAATGGTGGGAATCACCACAATAAACATGATTCCAGACAACATTTGTTGGAGGATCCAGGTGGAGGGTTGGAATGTCCAATGAAGAGTAAGGTCAGAGGAAGCAGAGGATGAGGGAGGTGAGCAGGAGTAGCTGAGAGCCCAGTTAATACCTTGGCCTATGGAGATCCTATGGGGATGGTACTTGCCTGTGAAGCTCTTTGCCTGTCTGTCCTCACAGCTGTGGTTCTTGGCATTTTTGTGAAGTATAGCGACACACCCATAGTCCAAGAAGATCACAACTTTTGAGAGGCAATGATCTCGATCACTATTTGGGTATTGATTGTCTGGACACTCCATACATTGCTTCATATCTGGCAAGAAAAGCATGGTGACACTAACTTGGGTTCAATGATTCTTAAGAGTCCTCAAAATATTCACATTTGGCCAAATCGATGTGATTAGACAAATAAAGGAATGCTATAGGGAGAGAAATTCCAAGATAATGGTGTCTATTGCATTCTCGGTATAACAAAGGTCAAGGAGCTCTAGCCTCACCTCTTTTGT
>NW_025792394.1:0-4681 GCF_021613505.1 Equus quagga | reverse complement strand
TATGGGGCAACAAAAGACCCCGAATTGCTAAAGCAATCCTGAGAAAAAAGAACACACCTGGAGGCATCACAATCCCTGACTTCAAAACACACTACAAAGCTACAGTAATCAAAACAGCATGGTATTGGTACAAAAACAGGTGCACAGATCAATGGAACAGAATTGAAAGCACAGAAATAAAACCACACATCTATGGACAGCTTATCTTTGACAAAGGAGCTGAGGGCATACAATGGAGAAAAGAAAGTCTTTTCAACAAATGGTGCTGGGAAAACTGGAAAGCCACATGTAAAAGAATGAAAATTGACCATTCTTTTTCACCATTCACCAAAATAAACTCAAAATGGATCAAAGACCTAAAGGTGAGACCTGAAACCATAAGGCTTCTGGAAGAAAACGTAGGCAGTACACTCTTTGACATCAGTATTAAAAGGATCTTTTCAGACACCATGCCTTCTCAGAGAAGGGAAACAATAGAAAGAATAAACAAAGGGGGCTTCATCAGATTAAAGAGCTTCTTCAAGGCAAATGAAAGCAGGATTGAAACAAAAAAACAACCCACTAACTGGGAAAAAATATTTACAAGTCATATATCTGACAAAGACTTAATATCCTTAATATATAAAGAACTCTCGCAACTCAACCACAAAACATCAAACAACCCAATCAAAAAATGGGCTGGACACATGAACAGACATTTCTCCAAAGAAGATATACTGATGGCCAATAGGCACATGAAAAGATGCTCATCATCGCTGATCATCAGGGAAATGCAAATCAAAACTACACTAAGATAGCACCTTACACCCGTTAGAATGACAAAAATATCTAAAAATAATGGCAACAAATGTTGGAGAGGTTGTGGAGAAAAAGGAACCCTCATACACTGCTGGTGGGAATGCAAACTGGTGCAGCCACTATGGAAAACAGTATGGAGATTCCTCAAAAAACTAAAAATAGAACTACCATACGATCCAGCCATCCCACTACTGGGTATTTATCCAAAGAGCTTGAAGTCAGCAATCCCAAAAGTCCTGTGCACCCCAATGTTTATTGCAGCACTGTTTACAATAGCCAAGATGTGGAAGCAACCTAAGTGTCCAGCAACAGACGAATGGATAAAGAAGATGTGGTACATATATACAATGGAATACTACTCAGCTGCAAAACAGAACAAAATCATTCCATTTGCAATAACATGGATGGACCTTGAGAGAATTATGTTAAGTGAAATAAGCCAGCGAGAGAAAGATAATCTGTGTATGACTGCACTCATATGAGGAATTTAAAACCATGGACCAAAAACAGTTTAGTGGATACCAGGGGAAAGGTGGGGTGGGAGGTGGGCACAAATGGTGAAGTGGCGCACCTACAACATGACTGACAAACATTGATGTACAACTGAAATTTCACAAGATTGTAACCTATCAATAACTCAATAAAAAATAATAATTTAAAAAAATAAAAATAAATAAATAAATAAATGGTCCCCCACCCCCCAAAAAAATATCCTCACCCCAAGAACAAAGCTGGAGGTATCACACTGCCTGATTTTAAAATATACTACAAAGCTATACTAGTCAGGACAGCATGGCACTGGCACAAAATCGGACACACAGATCAATGGAACAGAATTGAGAGCCCAGAAATAAACCCACACTTCTACGGACAGCTAATTTTCAACAAAGGAGCCAAGAATGCACAATGGAGAAAGGAAAGTCTCTTCAATAAATGGTGTTGGGAAAACTGGACAGCCACATGCAAAAGAATGAAACTAGACCATTATCTTACAGCATACACAAAAATCAAGTCAAAATGGATTAAAGTCTTAAATGTGAAACATGAAACCAGACAACTTTTAGAAGAAAACACAAGCAGTATGCTGTTCGACATTGGTCTTAGCAGCATATTTTCAAATACGATGTCTCACCAGGCAAGGAAACAAAAGAAAAAGAGACTACATCAAACTAAACAAAATTCTACACAGCAAAGGAAACCATCAACAAAATGAAAACCCAACCTAACAATTGGGAAAAGATATTTGCAAACCGCGTATCTGAGAAGAAGTTAATATCTACAATACATAAAGAACTCATCCATCTCAACAACAAAGAAACAACCCAATTAAAAAATGGGCAAAGCTCCGCAGCCCAGGGGGAAACTCCAGGGTCCTGCACGGTGGCAGGGAAAGCTTCTACTCGCCATTAGCAGAGAGGCCCTGCCCAGCAGTCAGAATGCCGGAAGGCCCCCGAAGAGGAGAATCCTGGGCAGGGCAGCAGCCCACCAGCTGCCTCCAGACTCATGGACTCCAGCTGTCTCCCAGATGGGGCAAGGGGCTCCCGGAGATCCCGTGGGAGTGGGCTGGGGCTGGGCGGAGTTCCAGCGGCCCAGCTCTGCAGCCCAGGGGGAAACTCTAACAGTCCCACAGCAGCCTCAGCAAAAGCCTCTGCACAGCACTAGTAGAGAGGCCCCATCCAGCAATCACAAGGCTGGAAGGCCCTGGGGCAAAAGTAGCACAGCTAGGTGAGCTAACCACAGACTGTAGAAGATACCCATAGCTCTGCTGTGACCTAGCGTGGGCAAGTGAGATTTTGTGGGCTCCGACAGTGACAGAGCTGCAAATATAGGTGATTCTGCCCCTGGCCGCTGGGAAAGACCATAACACCACTGCAGGCCCTAAGGAGGGAGCAGGTCTAGGTGGTCTGCAACAGTAGGCACCAGCAGCCTGAAGCCCCCTTGTGATTGCCCCCACAGCTGACGAGGGACCCCACAGGACCACTGTGACTACGAGGAGGGGCCCAGGCCCAGTTAGCAACAGCTGACAGGGTTCCTGGTCAGTGCAGTCTAAACAGCTGCTCCCCCCAACACACCAGTAGAAACAAGTGGAAGCAGTAACTAAACTTTATCTCGATGTGGAGGCACAAATCTGTGCCATCGAGCAGTATGAAAAAATACATTAAATCTCCAGAACAGAAGGAAAATGACAAATACCCAGAAAACAATCCCAAAGACAATGAAATCTATAACCTAAATGATGATGACTTCAAAACAGCCATCATTAAAAAACTCAATGAGTTAAAACAGAATACAGATAGACAACTCAACGAGTTCAGGAGCTATGTCACAAAAGAGCTGGATACTATAAAGAAGAACCAATCAGAAATACTGGAGATGACAAGTGCACATGGAACATTCTCAAGGATAGACCATATGTTGGGAAACAAGGCAAGCCTCTACAAATTTAAAAAAAATGAAATAATAAAAAGCATCTTCTCCGATCATAGTGCTATAAGGCTAGAAATTAATTACAAGGAGAAGAAATTAAAGAAGAAATCAAAAAATACCTGGAAACAAATGAAAATGATAGCATGCCATACCAACTCATATGGGATACAGCAAAAGCTGTATTAAGAGGAAAATTCATCACAATACAGGCACATCTTAACAAACAAGAAAAATCCCAAATAAGCAACCTTAAAGCACACCTAACTGAACTACTGAAAAAAGAACAAATGAAGCCCAAAGTCAGCAGAAGGAGAGAAATAATAAAAATCAGAGCAGAAATAAATACTATTGAAACGAAAAAGGCAGTAGAACGGATCAATGAAACAAAGAGCTGGTTTTTTGAGAAGATAAATAAAATTGACAAACCACTAGCCAGACTTACAAAGAAAAAAAGGGAGAAAGCTCAAATAAACAAAATCAGAAATGAGCGAGGAGAAATAACAACAGACTCTGCAGAAATACAACAGATTATAAGAAAATACTACAAAAAACTACATGCCAACAGAATGGATAACCTAGAGGAAATGGATAAATTCTTGGACTCCTACAATCTCCCAAAGCTCACTCAAGAAGAGGCAGACAATTTGAACACACCAATCACAAGGAAAGAGATTGAAACAACAATCAAAAACATCCCAAAGAATAAAACCCCAGGACCAGATGGCTTTCCTGGGGAATTCTACCAAACTTTCAGAGAGGATTTAATACCTATCCTTTTCAAGCTATTCCAAAAAATTAGGGAAGATGGAACACTTCCTAACACATTCTATGAGGCCAACATCACGCTGATACCAAAACCTGACGAGGACACCACGAAAAAAGAGAACTACAGGCCAATATCACTGATGAACATAAATGCAAAAATTCTAAACAAAATTTTGGCAACCAGAATTCAGCAATTCATCAAAAGATCATCCATCATGATCAGGTGGGATTCATACCAGGGACACAGGGATGGTTCAACATCTGCAAAACAATCAACGTGATACACCACATCAACAAACTGAGGAATAAAAACCACATGATCATCTCAATAGATGCAGAGAAGGCATTTGACAAGATCCAACAGCCATTTATGATAAAAACTCTGAACAAAATGGGCATAGAAGGAAACTACCTCAACATAATAAAGGCCATATACGACAAACCCATAGCCAACATCATACTCAATGGGCAAAAACTGAACCCCATCCCCCTGAAAACAGGAACGAGACAAGGATGCCCTCTATCACCACTCTTATTTAACATAGTACTGGAGGTCCTGGCCAGAGCAATCAGGCAAGAAAAAGGAATACAAGGAATCCAAATAGGGAAGGAAGAAGTGAAACTCTCACTGTTTGCAGACGACATGATCTTATATATAGAAAACCCCAAAGAATCCATTGGAAAACTGTTA
>NW_025792393.1:0-11123 GCF_021613505.1 Equus quagga | reverse complement strand
GAGGATTAACAGCAGTTAGCTCAGGGCTGATCTTCCTCAAAAAAAAAGCGAAGGCAAACAGGCCCCCTTTATGCTGAGTCCCTGGCGCAGTGCCCTGTCTTGGTTTATTAGAGAGATTCTGATATGGAAGTTCTGGTTTGGGGATATGAAAGCAGAGAAAGGATCGACTTAAGACCTAAAGTAAGAAATGCAGTACTTAAATCTTAGAAGAGATATCCTGGCTCAAGTCAGAGCTCAGTGAAAGCTCTATCCAGAGGAAGATCGGCAGTCCTTGACCTATTTGGAAATAGAGAAATGAACATTGCATAATTCACTGTATGAAGGAACATATGAATCTTGAAGGATGAAGTGACATTAATAAGCAAATTCTGATACCTCTTCCTCCTCCGCCTCGTTGTGCTTTAGGAGAGATGCTGCCGAGGCTGGACTCTGCCTGTGTCTACCGCAGAGGCTAAGGCAGTGGGTGAAATGTGCCTACTATAGTTCCAGCAACTGACCATTTACCTAATAGGGCCACAGCCACGTCGATTCTAAGTTCAGTATTAAATATTGCCCCATAAACCTGCAGAACTATGTATATACCATATTGATCCTTACATCCCAAGGAACATAAAGACATCATGAAAATCACTGTTCTCATTTGCATTAGGTTAATTAACGTAAAGCGACAACAAGCAGTGACCATAATGAAGCACGTTGGCATTTAACCTTGTATTCATTACACAGAAACTCAGCATGTGGGCCTTGCCCCCCCCCCCCGACTACTGCCTGTTGGAATACCTCTTACAGTGACATGTTTTAGACAACAGGTACAAATTTATTTGACGTAGAGACACAGTGTCTAAGTATTCATTAAATTCTTCTAAATTGACTTAATTCTCATAAGCCATACCAATTCCTGTAACTTTAAAGCTGAAACATTTGGTATCTCCAATTTTAAAGTGATTTTTTAAAATTTACTTTCAGGGGCGGGGGGTGTGCAGTTGAATTTTTTTTTTTAATGATTGGCACCTGAGGTAACAACTGTTGCCAATCTTCTTCTTTTTTTCCTGTTTTCTCTCCCTAAATCCCCCCAGTACATAGTTGTATGTTTTAGTTGTGGGTGCTTCTAGTTGTGGCATGTGGGACGCTGCCTCAGCATGACCCGATGAGCGATGCCATGTTGTCGCCCAGGAATGGAACTGACGAAACCCAGGCTGCCAAAGCAGAGCATGTGAACTCAGCCACTCAGGCACGGGGCAGGCCCCCATCCTAGGAAGTAGTTTAATCTTTGAGCTGCAGAGGCTGATGCTGACAAAGATTAAGTGCCTGGGGGCCGGCTGGTTCGGATCCCGGGTGTGGACGTGGCACCGCTCATGAAGCCATTATGTGGCAGGTGTCCCACATATAAAGTAGAGGAGGATGGGCATGCATGTTAGCTCAGGGCTAGTCTTCCTCAGCAAAAAGAGGAGGATTGGCAGATGTTTTCAGGGCTGATATTCCTTAAAAAAAAAAGAAAAAAAGATTAAGTGCCTGACTAAAACTTGCTCAGCTAGAAAGTGATAGAGCTGGTTTGATTGTAAACTTAACCTTCATTCACGACTGCCTCCCCTTCCTTAGAGGTATCAGAGACCTGTCTTGTTTGGATTTGTTGGTTTATTCTGGCTCATCCCCCCAATAACTCTGGGTGGAGGGGGTGGGGTGCCTTTGCCCAGGCAAAGTGAGATCAGTCTTAGGGATCTTTAAGTTTAGGACAGGGTCCTTGACCTCAAGAAAATTACATTTTTAATTCAGGAGACAAAGTATATGTGTAAAGAAGTGCAAATTAGGACAGTAGAAGACAGCGTATTGCCAACGCCAAATAAATAACATGGACAGATGTGCATATAGGCGGTGGGACTTGAACTGAGGTTCGAAAGAATTGACGAGTTAGGTTTAGGTAAAGCAGCCCAGGGTGGAGATTCCATGCCAAGGAGCTGTGTACACAAATACGTGGAGGTAGGAATATACCATGTTTCTTTAAGAAAGAATTATTCCAGGATAGCTAACCTGGCAAGTTGGCAGAGGGGTGGAATAGCTTCAAAAGACAGGGCCTTAATCACATTTAAGGTGTTGCGTTTGTTCTTGTTCCTATAGCAATGAGTGTTTCCAAACAGCAGCATTACTCAGCAGTACAGAAATGGCATTTTTTTTTTGCACATGCAACTATATCTGTGTTTCCCACCATTCTGGCAGCAGGTGCCAGGAAGACTACATAGCCATAAAGATCTCTGGCAGCCGTAAGATTCTTTCTCCTTTCTCTCAGGATCCTTGCATACTAGCGTTACATTGGGCTTGTATTGTCTTGCTTCCTTTTTTCCTAAAAAGGAAAACCTTGCTAGATGAGGGTTTGTCTGTCAGTTTTGCACTGTTAACATTTGAGGCCAGATAATTCTCTGTTGTAGGAGGCTTTCCTGTGCATCATAGGATGTTTAGCACCCCTGACCCCTGTGACAACCAAAAATGTCTCCAGACACCGCCAAATGTGCTCTGGAGGCAGAATCGCACCCCTAATTGAGAACTGCTGGTATAGACCTGTGCTCCATGAAGGTGGGAAAATGTGGCCTTTCTCCTTATAGCCTGGTAGAAAACACTCTCTCAACCTGCTGTCTGCCACACCCAGTTTGTTGACTATAGAAATTGATCTTCAAGATACCAACAAGAGCCATTGAGATTCTGAGGTGCTGTTTGCCAAAGGGTTTTGGTTTTTTTAATTTTTAAAAAAATTGTTTTTGTTAAGGTTATGAAAGTTAACATCCTAGTGAAATTACAGTTGTACATCATTATTAGTCAGGTTGTAGGTACACCACTTCACCCCTAGTGCCCTCCCCCCACCACCCTTTCCCCTGGCAACCACCGATCAGTTCTCTTTGTCCATATGTTAACTACCACCTATGAGTGGAGTCATACAGAGTTCGTCTTTCTCTGTCTGGCTTATTTCACTCAACATAATACCCTCAAGGTCTATCCATGTTGTTGTGAATGGGACGACTTTGTCCTTTTTTATGGCTGAGTAGTATTCCATTGTGTCTATATACCACATCTTCTTTATCCAATCATCAGTTGCTGGGCACTTAGGTTGGTTCCATGACTTGGCTATTGTGAATAATGCTACGATGAAGATAGGGGTGCATGGAACTTCTGGAATTGCTGATTTCGGGTTCTTAGGATAGATACCCAGTAGTGAGATGGCTGGGTTATAAGGTATTTCTGTTCTTAACTTTTTGAAGAATCTCCATACTGTTTTCCATAGTGGCTGCACCAGTTTGCATTCCCACCAAGTGTATGAGGGTTCCCTTTTCTCCACAGCCTCTCCAACATTTGTCACTCTTGGTTTTGGATATTTTTGCCATTCTAACAGGTGTAAGGTGATATCTTAGTGTAGTTTTGATTTGCATTTCCCTGATGATTAGTGATGATGAGCATCTTTTGATGTGTCTATTGGCCATCCGTATATCTTCTTTGGAGAAATGTCTGTTCATGTCCCCTGCCCATTTTGTAATTGGGTTGTTTGATTTTTTATTGTTGAGTTGTGTGAGTTCTTTGTATATTATGGAGATTAACCCTTTGTCGGATAAATAACTTGTGAATATTTTTTCCCAATTAGTGGGCTGTTTTTTTGTTTCAATCCTGTTTTCCCTTGCCTTGAAGAAGCTCTTTAGGCTGATGAAGTCCCATTTGTTTATTCTTTCTATTGTTTCCCTCATGTGAGGGGTTATGGTGTCCGAAAAGATTCTTTTGAAGCTGATGTCAAAGAGTGTACTGCCAATATTCTCTTCTAGAAGACTTATTGTTTCAGGCCTAATCTTTAGGTCTTTGATCCATTTTGAGTTTACTTTAGTAAATGGTGAAAAAGAATGGTTGATTTTCATTCTTTTACATGTGACTGTCCAGTTTTCCCAGCACCATTTGTTGAAGAAACTTTCTTTCCTCCATTGTATGCCCTCAGCTCCTTTGTCAAAGATTAGCTGTCCAAGATGTGTGGTTTTATTTCTGGGCTTTCAATTCTGTTCCATTGATCTGTGCATCTGTTTTTGTACCAGTACCATGCTGTTTTGATTACTGTAGCTTTGTAGTATGTTTTGAAGTCAGGGATTGTGATGCCTCCAGCTTTTTTCTTCTTTCTCAGGATTGCTTTAGCAATTCGGGGTCTTTTGTTGCCCCAAATGAATTTTAGGATTCGTTGTTCAATTTCTGTAAAGAATGACATTGGAATTCTGATTGGGATAGCATTGAATCTGTAGATTGCTTTAGGTAGTATGGACATTTTAACTATGTTTATTCTTCCAATCCATGTGCATGGAATGTCTTTCCATCTCTTTATGTTGTCGTCGATTTCTTTCAAGAAGGTCTTGTAGTTTTCGTTGTATAGATCTTTCACTTCCTTGGTTAAATTTATCCCAAGGTATTTTATTCTTTTTGTTGCGATCGTGAATGGGATTGAGTTCTTGAGATCTTTTTCTGTTAGTTCGTTGTTAGCATGTAGAAATGCTACTGATTTATGTATGTTGATTTTATACCCTGCAACTTTACTGTAGTTGTTGATTGTTTCTAATAGTTTTTCTATGGATTCTTTGAGGTTTTCTATATATAAGATCATCTCGTCTCCAAACAGCGAGAGTTTTGCTTCTTCGTTGCCTATTTGGCTTCCTTTTATTTCTTTTTCCTGCCGAATAGCTCTGGCCAAAACCTCCAGTACTGTGTTGAATAAGAGTGGTGAAAGTGGGCACCCTTGTCTTGTTCCTGTTCTGAGAGGGATGGGTTTCAGTTTTTGTCTGCTGAGTATGATGTTGGCTGTGGGTTTGTCATATATGGCCTTTATTATGTTGAGGTACTTTCCTTCTATACCTATTTTATTGAGGGTTTTTATCATAAATGGATGTTGGATCTTGTCGAATGCTTTCTCTGCATCTATTGAGATGATCATGTGGTTTTTGTTTCTCATTTTGTTAATGTAGTGAATCACGTTGATTGAGTTGCGGATGTTGAATGATCCCTGTGTCCCTGCTATAAATCCCACTTGGTCATGGTGTATAATCTTTTTGATATATTGCTGTGTTTGGTTTGCCAAAATTTTGTTGAGGTTTTTTGCATCTATGTTCATCAGTGATATTGGCCTGTAGTTTTCCTTCTTTGTGTTGTCCTTGTCAGGTGTGTTTTGGTACGGTGTGTTTTCATTTTCATTTGTCTCCCGATAATATTTGATTTCTTCTTTAATTTCTTCAATAATCCATTGTTTGTTCAGTAGCATGTTGTTTAGTCTCCACATTTTTGGCCCTTTCCCAGCTTTATTCTTGTAGTTGATTTCTACTTTCGTAGCATTATGATCAGAAAAGATGCTTGATATTATTTCAACCCTCTTGAACTTATTGATGCTTGCTTTGTTTCCCAGGATATGGGATCAGGGTGATGTTGGCTTCATAGAATGTATTAGGGAGTGCTCCATCTTCCTCTATTTTCTGGAACAGTTTGAGAAGGATAGGTATTAAATCTTCTTTGAATGTTTGGTAGAATTCTCCAGAGAAGCTGTCTGGTCCTGGACTCTTATTTTTGGGGAGGTTTTTGATTACTGTTTCTATTTCTTTACTTGTGATTGGTCTGTTCAGATTCTCTATTTCTTCCTGATTCAGTTTGAGTAGGTTGTATGAGTCTAGGAATTTATCCATTTCTTCTAGGTTGTTCAATTTGTTGGCATATAGTTTTTCATAGTATTCTCTTATGATCCTTTGTATTTCTTCGGTATCTGTTGTGATTTCTCCTCTCTCATTTCTAATTTTATTTATTTGAGACTTCTCTGTTTTTTTTTTTAGTGAGTCTGGCTAAGGGTTTGTCGATTTTGTTAATTTTTTCGAAGAACCAACTCTTTGTTTCATTGATCCTTTCTACTGTCTTTTTTGTTTCAATATCATTTATTTCTGCTCTAATTTTTATTATTTCCCTCCTTCTACTGACTTTGGGCTTTGTTTGTTCTTCTTTTTCTAATTCCCTTAGGTGTCCTTTAGGTTGTTTATGTAAGATTTTTCTTGTTTATTGAGGTGAGCCTGTATTGCAATGATTTTCCCTCTTAGGACTGCCTTTGCTGCGTCCCAAATCATTTGGTTCGGTGTGTTTTCATTTTCATTTGTCTCCCGATAATATTTGATTTCTTCTTTAATTTCTTCAATAATCCATTGTTTGTTCAGTAGCATGTTGTTTAGTCTCCACATTTTTGGCCCTTTCCCAGCTTTATTCTTGTAGTTGATTTCTAGTTTCATAGCATTATGATCAGAAAAGATGCTTGATATTATTTCAGCCCTCTTGAACTTATTGATGCTTGCTTTGTTTCCCAAGATATGGTCTATCCTTGAGAATGTTCCATGCGCGATTGAGAAGAATGTGTAACCTGCTGTTTTTGGATGAAGTGTCCTATATATATCTATTAGGTCCATCTGATCTAATTTTTCATTTAATTCTATAATTTCCTTGTTGATTTTCTGTCTGGATGATCTGTCCATTGGTGTTAATGGGGTGTGGAGGTCCCCTACTATTATTGTATTGCTGTTGATGTCTTCTTTTAGTTCTGTTAATAGTTTCTTTACAAATTTTGGTGCTCCTGTGTTAGGTGCGTATATATTTATAAGTGTTATGTCATCTTGGTGGAGCATCCCTTTTATCATTATATGCTGCCCCTCTTTGTCTTTCTTTATCTGTTTTGCTTTGAAGCCTACTTTGTCTGATATAAGTATGGCAACACCTGCTTTCTTTTGTTCATTGTTAGCTTGGAGTATTGTCTTCCATCCCTTCACTCTGAGTCTGTGTTTGTCTTTGGGGCTGAGGTGTGTTTCCCGGAGGCAGCATATTGTTGGATCTTGTTCTTTGATCCATCCTGCCACTATGTGCCTTTTGATTGGAGAGTTCAATCCATTCACGTTTAGAGTGATTATTGAAACGTGGGGGCCTACTGTTGCCATTTTGTCACTTGTTTTCTGGTTCTTTTGCATTTTGTCCTGATGGAGAGCTGTTACTTTGTGTTATTGTCCTTCTGCTTATCTCCTTTGTTCTGGATTTTGTAACCCCTTTCCTTTTTTTGATTTTTCAGGAATGAGGTTCTTCCTGAGCATTTCTTGAAGAGGAGGTTTTGTGGCGATGAACTCCCTTAACTTTTGTTTGTCTGGGAAAGTTTTTATTTCTCCATCGTATTTGAAGGATATTTTCACTGGGTAGAGTATTCTTGGCTGCAGGTTTTTGTCCTTCAGAGTTTTGAATATTTCATTCCAATCTCTTCTAGCCTGTAAGGTCTCTCCTGAGAAATCTGCTGATAGCCTTATGGGGTTTCCTTTGTAAGTTATTTTCTTCTGCCTGGCTGCCCTTAGTATTTTCTCATTGTCGTTGACTTTTGCTGGTTTCACTACTGTATGCCTTGGGGTTGGTCTTCTTGCGTTAATAAAGTTTGGAGATCTATTGGCTTCTGTCACATGAAGTTCCATCTCTCTTCCCAAGTTTGGAAAGTTCTCAGCTATTATTTCTTTGAACAGGCCTTCTGCCCCCTTCTCCTTCTCTTCTCCCTCTGATATACCTATAATCCTTATGTTGCATCTCCTAATTGAGTTGGATAATTCTTGGAGAGTTTCTTCATTTCTTTTTAGTCTTAGTTCTCTCTCCTCCTCTGTCTGCAGCATTTCTGTATTCCTATCCTCCAAATTGCTAATTCTGTCCTCCATATTATCGACCCTACTGTTCAGAGAGTCCAGATTTTTCTTAATCTCCTCAATTGTGTTCTTCATCTCCAGTATTTCTAATTGGTTCTTCTTTATAGTGTCAAGCTCTTTTGTGACATAGCTCCTGAACTCATTGAGTTGTCTATCTGAATTCTCTTTTAACTCGTTGAGTTTTTTAATAATGGCAGTTTTGAAATCATCATCATTTAGGTTATAGATTTCATTGTCTTTGGGATTGTTTTCTGGGTGCTTATCATTTTCCTTCTGTTCTGGAGATTTAATATATTTTTTCATACTGCTTGATGGCTTGGATTTGTGCCTCGGCATAGAGATAGAGTTTAGTCGCTGCTTCCACTTGTTGCAACTGGTGTCGGGGGGGGGGCAGCTGGTTAGACTGCACCAACCAGGAACCCTGTCAGCTGTTACTGACTGGACCTGGACCCCTCCTCGTAGTCACAGTGGTCCTGTGGGGTCCCTTGTCGGTTGTGGTGGCAATTGCAAGGGGGCCTCAGGCTGCTGATGCCTACTGTTGCAGCCACTTAGACGCGCTCCCTCCTTGTGGTCTGCAGCGGTGTTGTGGGCTTTCCCAGCAGCCAGGAGTAGGATCACCTATAATCGCCACTTTATCCCTAACAGAGCCCACAAGATCACACTTGTCCACTATAGGTCCCAGGAGAGCTATGGGTATCTTCTGCAGTCTGTCGTTAGCTCACCTAGCTGTGCTACTTTTGCCCCAGGGCCTTCCCACCCTGCGATTGCCAGTTGGGACCTCTCCACTAGTGCTGTGCAGAGGCTTTCGCTGAGGCTGCTGTAGGAACCTGGAGTTCCCCCCGGGCTACGTAGCCCTTTCACTGGAGCTGCACTCTGCCCCACTCCACTCTCATGGGATCTCTGGGAGCCCCTTGCCTCATCTGAGACACGGCCAGAGTCCGTGGGCCTGGCGGTGGCTTGTAAGCTGCTCCCTTGAGGGGAATTCTGCTCTAGGGAGCTTCCTGGTGTTCCGAATGCTGGGTGGGGCCTTCCTGCCAATGGCAAGCAGAGGCCCTCCCTGCTGGGGGGCTGCGGGACCCACAGAGGATCAAGGCAGTCAGTTAATGCAGGCTGAAAAGTAGCCTGAGGGCTTGCTGTTAGGTGGGGCCAGTCCCTAGGGTGGGTTGACTGCCCTGGCTGAACTGGATTAAATCTGTGCTCTAGTGGGTGTGGCTAACAGCCCAAGGGACGCACCTCAATGGCCCCCACCTGCGTCTGTATCAGCACGCCTGGACCAGCTCAGAACAACGGCCCCCACCAATGTCTCAATCTCTGGAGAGGATCCTCCCCTCACCAAGATGCCCCCAGAGCCCACCAGGTGAGTCTCGTTTCACCAAAGGACAGTTAGTCTTCTCTCTGGTGATTTTAGGTTGCTGCAATGAGTGAGTTTGTGCGTGGGCCCTTTAAGACCCAGATCTTTTCGGCTTTCGGCCGATAGCTTTTCTGGGGTGTCCTCGCTGCAGTTAATAGCCAGCAAAGCCAGACAGTAAGACCCCCCCCCTCAGTTGGGCTGAGTCCGAAGGATGGTTATAGCAGTATTGCCCCCGCTCTGGACCTCACTCCTCCAGGGAGGGCTGCGTACCTTAGGTTGGCTCCCGCCTGGCCAGCTGAGAAGCTCCGCTGCTCCCAAAGGTGGCTTTTTTCCTCTCTGGCCGCAGTTACTGCCTCTTCTGCTTTCGTCAGGACTGTCCCTTGTTGTGGGGGTTCTTTTTATCCAGTTTTCAGTTTTCAATCCAGGGTGATTCTTCCTAAAATTGTTGTAACCTGGTTGTGTTTGTGGGAGGAGGCGAGTTCAACGTCTGCTCACAGCGCCATCTTGACGAGACCTCCCTTTGCCAAAGGGTTTTACAAGGTAAAATGGTCAGTAGCTTGCAGAAGGAACCCAAAAGCACAGATACCACATAGACTATTTCAAAAGTTCACCTGTGGTGTAACAAGGCCCTCAACTAGGACGATACCACTGATGGTTGGAAAGCAAGACACGTTAATACAGGAAGACTTGAGAAGATTTGGCAATTATCTTGAAATGGAGGAATCAGGCGGACTCCACATTTTCTAAATGGAGTGGTTTAGTGATAGGCAAAGACTGGGACGTCTGGAGGAAAAGTAGTTAAGGGGAAAGAGAAGGAAAATGATTCATCCTCTTTTAGACTTTAGGCTTTAAAAAGTGTCAGTTCAACTTATAACTGGAAGTGTTGTGGAATCTAAGCAGGAGATGAATCTGGAAACTAGCAGAAAAATCAGAGCTAGAGATACAGGTGAGTACACTACAGACTACTTTGGGTGAATGTTGAAGAAAGGCAAAGCAAAAGGAGAATTAATGTAGGATGTCAGTTACAGGAAGCTTTGCGACAAATATGCTTTATTCAGAATTGGAGCAAAAGACGGAGAAGGATGTTTAAGTCCAGTCTTAAGAGCAAAAGTACAAGCAGAATTTGGGCCATATACATTAAACAACCCAGCAACAGAGGCATTATGGTTTGAGAAGTTTAAAATGCAGAATAAGTAACCTAGGGACAGGTTACAGAGATTCTAGAAAGCAATGAGGCAGGGTGTGAACTCTGTCCACTTAACAAGGGAGACCTGCTCTAGGTTCATAGGCTCCCTTCGTTCCATTTGGTATCCACTCGGCCCCTGCAGGTATTGGTGCAACTCCTGGTCTGGAACGCAGGTCTCCTGACTTCTGTTCCTTCTTGTACCAACCTGGTTTCCCTGAAAAAGAGGATGGGTCAAAGAAATTCCCAGTACAGTCAGGCACCGTGTAACGTTTCTTCTCAACAAGAGATTGCATATATGACAGTGGTCCCGTAAGAATAGTACCATACAGCCTAGGTGTGTAGTAGGCTGTCCTGTCTAGGTTTGTGTAAGGACGTTCTGATGTTCAACAATGACAAAATTGCCTAATGATTTATTTCTGAGACGATGTCCCTGTCGTTAAGCAACACACGTGAGTGTACCTGGTAAGGCGTTGGACCCCGGTTAATCGCACAATTAAAAAAAGAAATTTAAGTTCATTAATAATTCCATCTTTTAAGATTTCTTTGGAAATAGAGGGAAGTTAGTGTCTGGTTTTGTTTTTATAGATTGGTAGTTCAGGAAAGAGCACTTGTTGACTTGGCAAATGTCACACAGGAGGCAAAGGGGGGCGACCCAGTGGCGCAGCGGTTAAGTGCGCCTGTTCCGCTGCGGCGGCCTGGGGTTCAATGGTTCAGATCCCGGCTGTGGACATGGCACCGCTTAGCACACCGTGCTGTGGCAGGCGTCCCACATGTACAGTAGAGGAAGATGGGCGTGGATGTGAGCTCAGGGCCAGTGTCCTCAGCGAAAAGAGGAGGATTAACAGCAGTTAGCTCAGGGCTGATCTTCCTCAAAAAAAAA
>NW_025792392.1:0-2141 GCF_021613505.1 Equus quagga | reverse complement strand
CTTGGGCTTCAGCCCCACTGCGTGGAACAGCACCCGGCGCATCGCAGGTGCTCAGCACGTATCTGCTGAGTGAACAAACGAATGAAGAGCATCGTCCTCAGCACCTGGTTGGCACCTGGTTACTGCAGAACTCACTGGAACCGTCTGTGCAAAGGCCTGCCCCTCGTCTTCAGACCTGCTCACACTCATCCAGTCACTTGCGTCTGCAAATATTTCTTGAGCACCTACCATGGGCTAAGCATTGTTCTAGATTCTGGGGATACAGCAGTGAACAACATAGATACAAATCCTGGCCTTGTAGAGCTTGCACTTTTGTGGGGGCGGACAGGCAAAAGAATAAAGGGAAACAGAAGGAGGCCGGATGGTGAGAAGCACTTTGGAGAATGATGGACAAGCCAGGGGCTAGGGAGTGCTGGGGAGGGATGGTCAAGAAAGGCTGCACCGAGGAGATGATACATCAGAAAAAATCTGAAGGGGAGGGACCGAACTTGCACATTTCTGGGGGAAATCTCCCAGGCAGAGGAAACAGCACACCCAAGGCTCTGAGGCTGGTCTATTGCTGGAGTGGGCTGGGAGAGAGGCCATGGGGGCTGAGTGTGTGGGGCCTTGTAAACCATGGTGAGGGCATTCAGTGTTACTCTGAGACAGACGAGAGGACCATGATCAGAATTCTGTTTTGCAAGGGTCATTAGAGTGCTGTGTCTGTTGCGGGAAGGTTCTGCAGTTGGACTGCACCTGATGATCAGCTAGCTGTGTCAGCCCCCCTGCTCTCCATCCTTCTGATGGGGGGCAGTTTCAGCTGTGAGTGCTGTCCTGGACACTGGGTGGCTCGGTGTGTCACTTCCCCTCTCTGGACCTCAGTGTCTCCAGCTCGAGGCTGAATGTTGGTGACCCTTCAGAGCAGAAGCAGGGGGTTGCTCTTGACACCCGCCTTCAACAGCCAATGCCTGCTGAGCGCCTGTGAAGAGAGAGGAGCAGCAGGAAATGACGAGACTCAGCTTGGTCCTCAAATCATGGTGGGGGTGGGGTGGGGGGTGGTGGGGAGGTCCCTGTAAGCTGGCTGGGCAGTCAGGCTCTGAGGGCAAAGCCGAGTGGCATTGTAAGCATCATGTACACAGAGCCCAAAGGGTTGTTACAATGGTAACAAGTAATGTGTGCTAATCAACGAGGGTCAGAGCAGATTTGGGGGGTCAACCCGACACCTGAAGGGGAGCCGCAGTCACACGGACTTTTGGGCCCCAGTGCCCCGAAGGAAACGGTGATGGCTGGAGAAGCCGAAGCCCCCTGACCCTTCCCCCGGAGGCTCCCAGTGTTTTCTCTCACCTGCCCAGCTCAACGCCCTGATGTATCTCAGGTCATGGGCTCCAGAGCTCAGAGAACAGAGACCCCGCAGAGGTGGGGGAAGGATTTACGGCTTTGCCAAGCTCTCAGTGTCATACTCTGTGAGTGCCACGGGCAAGAAATCAGAGCCTGTGAAATGGTTGGAGGTGGTTTGGTTTGAGGTCACGTGTTTCTCAGCTCCTGTGCTATGGAAGTAGTGTGAGCTCCCAAAGATGGGGCCAAAGTTAGGAGAGGCCCATGGAATCCATTGCCTTCTCCCTCATGGCTTCTACTCTCCAGTCGTGCCTGCACTAATGCCATCCTCGTTTCTCCAAGGCAAGGGGCCAACGAGAGCATGCCCTGCCACGACAAGTTATTCCACAGAGATGCTTTTCCCCTTGGCACCATGTCCTGTATTTGCTCAGCAGCCCACATCCTGCTCTGCCCCCAACCTTGGGGCCGATTTCCCACAAGGTAATTCAAATTCTCCAACATTAAAATCAAGCCAGTATTCAGGGAGCACTTGTGAGTCTTCGAGGTTCACCTAGAAGGAAGCTGGAAATTGTATCACTAATGGCAGTGCTTTGCAATTTGTTCATACAACAATCTAGATGATGGTTGATCTATGAACTGGATGAATCTGATGGTTCATACAACAACCATTCAAACACACCTAAGCTGTTGCCATAGATTACCCATCCAAGGTTAGCAAGGTCTCTCACTTCCTTTACATTGAATTATGGCAGCAATAGAAGTATACCACCCAGAGAACACGCCTCCTTCCAGCTAGGAAACTATAAATGCCAAGGTGTTTTTACTCA
>NW_025792391.1:0-1240 GCF_021613505.1 Equus quagga | reverse complement strand
CAAGGAGAGAGGCCTCAAGAGAAACCAACCCTACAGACACCTTGATCTTAGACTTCCAGCCTCCAGAACTAGGAGGCTAAACTTCTGCTGCTTAAGCTACCCAAGCTGTGGTCCTTTATGGCAGCCCAGCAAACTAATACAGTAATGCTATGCAGTCGTGCGCCACGTAACAACGTTTCAGTCAACCACAGACCACGTATACCATGGTGGTCCCATGAGATTAGCACCATACGGCCTAGGTGTGTAGTAGGCTGTGCCGTCTAGGTTTGTTTACGTGCACGCTATGACGTTCACACAACAAAATCACCTAACAACACGTTTCTCTGAATACATCTCCATCATTAAGCAACCCATGACTGTATTTTGCTCAGAAATAACCTGAGGGCCCAGAGCATCTGTGTTTTTTATTTAACCAATCTCCTCTTGAAAAATCAAGATACTACTCTAACAGGTAGACACTCTCTGGAAGATACAGTTCCCCTCCTGAGATGGCCCGCTACTTTGAGGAGGGTTTTCCTCAGTGCTCACTGTAATCTGTAGAGCTCTCCTTGGCTTGTGGATCAGCGGCAGGTTCCTCCCGGTGCTCCTCCTGGGTCCCCTGCTGGATTCTAGAATCCCCCAGGATGCTGTCAATACCAAAGCCCAGGGCCCAGACTCCAGAGAATCTCATTAACTGGGCAAGGCAGAGTTCGTTTTCTTCAAGGTCCCCAGGTGGTTCCAGTGTGCAGCCAGATTTGAGCACCATTCCTCTAGGGCCCAGATCATAAATTTTAAAATCTGGGCCAGCCAAGCATCATAGGCTGAATAATGGCCCGTGAAAGAGATCTTATCTGCATCTTAATCCCCAAAGCCTGTGAACACTACCTTAGCCAATTAAGGTTCTTGAGATCCAGATTATCTGGGATTATGGGGTGGGCCCTAAATGTAATCACCAGAGTCCTTATAAGGTCAAATGAGAAGGCGATGTGATGTTGGAAGCAGAGGGATGCTGGGTGGTTATGATGCCGGCTGTGAACCAAGGGATGCTGGTGACCTCTAGAAGCTGGAAAAGGCAGGGAAATGGATGCCCCGTTAGATCCTCCAAGAGGATCTTCCCTGCTGACACCCAACTGTAGCCCCGTAGGACTCATCCTGGACATCTGCCCTCCAGAACTGCAAGAGAGACATTGCGCTGTTTCAAGCCATCCAGTCCATGGTAACTGTTACAGCAGCCACAGGCAACTAGGACACTAGGGCTCCC
>NW_025792390.1:7248-10067 GCF_021613505.1 Equus quagga | reverse complement strand
ATTGAGAACCGAGGCACTTTAGAGAGAGCTGCTCCTACCATTGGCCATAAATAGTGGGCAGCTCTGATAAAGGACCATTCATGCTCAGGAGTCATTTGTCTTTAAGAAGGTTAAACAATCTTAGCTTAAGTTAGTCCTAATAACACTTCTATCAATAGGAATATCCTTACTAAAGCTATCCCTAAAGAAATGACTAATGTTCCTAAATAGGAAATAGTAATGATTTTATTTGTCAAGCATTTACTGAACACTTCCTGTAAGACTGGCACGGAGCTCAGCAATGCACTTGCATTATCTCATGTGATCTTAGGATGTGAGCACCATTGCTATCTCTTTCCCTTTCATAGATGAGAAAACTGATGCTCTAGTCAGAACGCTGCTGGGCCTCTGTCCTCAAATCTGACCCCATGGCCCTTAGTATAGCCCCCCTAACTGTACAGTAGAGCAGGAGTCCAGCCCTGGATGTTCATCAGGATACCTGGGGAGCTCTTACAATTCCCATACCTGGCTTCCATTCCAAGACAAACTGAATCAGAAAGTCAGGGAGAATGGGCCACAGGTAAGAGTAGATTTTAAAAGGTTGCCTGGTGATTCTAATGGATATCCATTAAAATGACACACTGCCTTGGAACTCCTAATTTCTGATGAACTAAACAGTGCAAAAAGCCATGATTTTCATTAAATAAACATTTGTATCCAAGGCCCTGAGTGAAAAGCAAGGTAGTGACTGGTTGGGTAAAAGTATTGACACATGGTAAGAGCCCAGTAAATGATGGTCATCAGTATGTTCAGCAGCATCAGCACCAGCACCACCATCAGCACCATCCCTCAAGTAAGGTCACTAGGTCGAGGGGTGTAGAAATATGATTGCTCTTGATGCACACTTGAAACTACTTTGTGAAGGGATTGTGCTAATTCACACTGTCCACGTCCAGCCTCGCTAAGCAAAAGACTGGTTGCTTTGAGAGCATTCCCAGCTGCCCTGGAATTGCTGTTAGCAAGGCTGCTGATTTTAGGCACCTCAAGGCCCATCCATCCCAGACCTGATTACTGAAGGGGTAGACACCTTGGGGTTTGTTTCCACATTTCTTAGGACAAAGCCACAATCTCTGCTGTGCCTGAACCCCAGCTGCTTCTTGCTGCAGAGAATGCCTACCTCCACTGTGTGGAGCGTCATCTTTGACTTCTCTGCTATATTTTCAGGCAAAATAGCAGCCTGAGGAGCTAGCAAATTAGAGGTTCAGCTAGGTCCAACCCCATGGTTCACCCCAATAGGAGAAGCTTTGAGTAATGTCAGCAGGTGAGGAAGAGGGAGTGATTTGCAACATGCACCATTTAAAGTGCCCGTTTTCTCTCCCACTGGCCAGTACCACTGGTCCTACCCAAGCCTGACCCATGTGGAAAGTGCAGTGGGGAGGGAGTTGTCATGCTGACCAGGGGTCTAGTAGAAAGGCCTCCTCTCCATCCAGGAGGCTGCATGTTTGTTCTCAGTGCTGACTGAGGCTGGGGTAGGGCAGTCCCAGCCTGTTCCTGACCCTGTAGAATGTAACTTCCTCTCTGGGGGGTGGGAAGTGAACCTCCCTTAGCACCGTCAGGGGAATGGCTGCTCAGAGGCCTGTCTCCTAAATGGAAGGAGTTGATTAACATCTATGTTGTATGTCCTAAGGCTCATAATCATGTCTCAAATCCTCATTAATCCTATAACTAGCTTTGGATATTTGAGCTTTGTACCTGATGCATGACACATCTTCTTCCATCGAATCATGGAAGCCACTCCCTGAATGGTTCTCTGGGGTCACCCTGTCTTGGAGTGTCCAAGATGCGTTGGACCACAGGGGCTGGCTGCGTAGCCTGAGCTGCTCTTTCACCACAGCCCTGGGGGCAGCCACTGCCACTCAACCGGAGGGGAGCCTGTGTGCTCCCCTGACCAGTGCCATCTCTCTGGTTTACAGACATAAAACAGGGTTAACAAGGTGTGGTGGAGAAAGCTGCTGTCTCTGTAGCTCTGTCTTACTTAGGAGGCATGCTTCTTGTCCTCAGACTTAACTTCAATGACACGAGTGCCTCACTCAAATATAGAATTTACACCAGCATTCTCAAGTTAGGAAATCTCACGTAATAATAATAATGTGTAACTTCAAAAATGAAAATAATGCATTCACAAGTGAATGTTCCAAACCAGTAGGAACTTTTTTTTTATTAATTGCCTAACAAGTGCTCCATAAATATTTGTTGAATGAACAAATAAAAAATAATGGCCATGGCATGAATTTGTCAGATAATGATGGACAATCACAGAGAGGTCCTCTGAGCACAGGTGCTATGCATCCAGCTGGGAGATGGTGCAGGGCCCTACACACATCTCAGAGTCACAGCCCCTATCGTTCAGGCTCCACAGACATGCACCCAGCAGCTCCCGAGGACACAGGCTTCAGTTCATGAACCAACATGAGCCTGTGCCCTACTCCAGAAAGCCTCATTACCTTCCTTTCTCATCTCTCCATTCGTTGTGCTCAGGGTCCTGGCCAGTGATGTGGAGACAGACTGGAAACTGCCCAGGACCCAGGTCCCACAACTGTTGGCATCTTCAAGGACCCAGTCAGTGGTTCTGTGACAGAATAGCCATGTCCAGCCCCTAGCTGTCCTCTGGCCATCACCTCTAAATTGCCACAAGATCTTGGAGGTTATAATCTTATTGTCCTTGGAGCCCAATAGTGTTAATTGTGTTACTCAGTTAAATCCCGCTTGTCTATTCAGAGATTTAAGACAAACTTTTAAGGGAACAGGCCGGTCACAAAGTGAGCCTCGACAACCTCTAC
>NW_025792390.1:0-7238 GCF_021613505.1 Equus quagga | reverse complement strand
AGTGTGCTGGAACCAGACAGGAATCTGCTATTATTTTTATTTTGCCTGTTTTTAAGAAAATGTTACACTTTAATCACGATATTAGCTTGGCCTACAGGAAAAAACCTCAAACATTTGGGAACAAATAAAATACTTTTCCCATGACATAAAAATAGTATTTGGAAAAATAGTCTATTTGGTTTCTCATTTTTATCTTTAAAGGATAAATTTTTTGTATCCTGAATTCAGAGAAGACTGGCCGAGTTTCATGCAAGGGCTTCCCTGTGCTGCCCATGACTTCCCTCCTCACAGTGGAGTGTCCCTCCCCAGGCGCTCTGGGGTGGAATGTGGCTTTCTGCCCCCAGAGCGTGTCCATATCAGTGACAACATCTAAGGTCTGGCTGGTGGGTTTCCTACTGGAGCTTTTGGACCATGGCATTCATCACCTTTGTATTTCTCTTCTTGATGGCTTTAAAATTATTAAAATATGAGCCTGATAATGATTGAGGTCCAAAATATTTCAAGAATATATAGTACATCAATAAAAATATAAGTAAAATGTATCTTACAGCTTCCTAGTGGATCACTTATAATACCAAATTGATCATAAACAGAAGCCTGGAAAATAAACATTTTTATTATTTTTTTATGACTGAAGTTCACAGCCTGAAGTAAATATACAAGCAGTAATTCACACAGACATAAAACTTATCTTCAAAAAATATTAAAACTAATTAAATAACATAATTCTTTTATCATCTGTAGATTTTAGTTAATGTTGAAAGTATTAGAAAGTTTTATGAACAAGACAGAAAAATTGTACATTTTTGGTCAGTTCAACGGAATATTGATGAGCGCATTGCGGTCTATTCCTAAAATTCCTTGTGGTGTCCCGTCCACTGGACAGCCTCTGTTCTTACCCCACAGGGAGGCCCCAGAACATCTCCCACAGCCACTGCTGTGTGAGACTTTCCTTCTTTCCTCAGTGTATTTGAGGAAACACCCAAACAGTTCCTATATTTGAAGCTCTCTTTGCCCCAGACTCTGGGATCAAGGCATCAAGAAAGGATGGAAAAGGCCAGGAGCTCAGACACGGTTGCTCTCTGCCTGGATCATGGAGCAGTGGGTGAGCCTGAGTGCTGCTGTCCACACACTGGGGATGAGCCTGGTTTGGCATCCACACATCTCACTTGCAATTTCTAATAGGATTAGAAGATGTCATCACAACAAGAGATCTCAGGAAGAAGGATTTTATGGAGGTCATGATTTATTTCCTTTAGTCTTTCTATTCTTAAAATAGAAGAAATTAAATAAAAGCCACCCACTAGCTTTTCCTCTCCAGGCAACCACTTTCTCTCGACATAAATACAACCGTTGCTTGGCTTCCAGTTTGTAGGCTCAGCTTATGCCTGGTCTCTAGATGTCATTAGTCAGCTGGAGTTAACTGGAAGTAACTGAATGCCGGGAGCTCAGCAGCGACAGATGACACAGGGAGCTCTGGACTTTGTTACCCAGCTGTGTTTGAAAGCACCTCGGCACTTCCATCCCCCAGCTACTTCCATCAGCTTGGGGGCTGCTCTGGCTTTGGGGGCTGTGTGTTTTTCAGAAATACAGAGTTTTTGATGGACCAATCCTGGTAGAGGCTGTGAGGGTAGCCAAAGGTTGAGGTAAAATGGACAGCTATTGGGGTATATGTGGGAGCCTGTAATGTGAGAAAAGGTGGAGACATGTAAAGGCAATCATGGGGAAGAGAGAAGCCATTCAAAGGCTTTGTAATCTAAAATGTAGTCTTTGGTGACCTTAAAATCTTCAACTGAAATGCAAGACTCTCAGCGGTTCCCATCTGCCTTGGTGAAGTTTAGCATATTAAAAATAATACTTTCACCCATATTTATAGCAGTATTATTTACAATAGCTAAAAGGTAAAAGCAACCTGAGTGACCATTGATGAGTGGATAAACAAAATGTGATCTATCTATCTATTTATCTCATGGAACATACCATGGAATATCATTCAGCCTTAAAAAGGAAGGAAATTCTGACACATGCTACAACATGGATGAATCTTGAAGACATTATGGGAAGTGAAATAAGCCAGAAACAAAAGGACAAATATTATGATTCCATTTGTATGAGGTACTGGACTAGTGAAACTCATAGAGACAGAAAGTAAAATTGTAGTTGTCAGGGGCTGGGGGAAGGGGGAAATGGGAATTTTTGTTTAATGGATACAGAGTTTCAGTTGTGGAAGATGAAATAGTTCTGGAGATGGATGGTGGTGATGGCTGGAAAACAATGTGAATGCTCTTAATACCACAGAACTGTACACTTAAAAATGATTAAAATGGTAAATTTTATGTTATATGTATTTTACAAAAATAAAGAAATTTAAAAGGTAAAGAAATACTTTCTAATATATAAACATGAGAAAAATAGTTGTCTCTGGTCCTGTGAGTTCAAATTTTTCACATCAGTTAATGCAGAGAAAACAGCAGTGAGCTCATTGGATTAAGAGGACATTTTCTGGAATCCTGCTCCCCCATTGTGAACTTTGGGAAAATTAAATAATCTCAGTTCCCTCTCTTCTGAGAGCTCAATTAATACTTGTTGAATGAGTAAATAATTTGAATATGGCGATGTTTGTTGGAAAATACATTAACTTCTCTGATCCACTGGGGGCCCTCTGTTCCCAAAGTTCCAGTTAGGAGCCAGAGGGCAGCTTGTTAGAAAAAAATTGGAGCCAAGAAGGAGGCACCCAGGCCTCCAGGAGCATGATGAGCTATCCCTGCCACACAAGGGAAGGACAAATGACGAACTCTGATGGGTCCCTGTTCTTTGGGCTCTAGTCTTTTAGGCTCCACTCTGAGCGTGCTTTTCAGGTAACATATTTCTTTAGTCTAAGATGACACCATTGTGAAATGATTGAAAGAAACCTTCATAATCAGTTATACTTTGCTTTAAAAGCTAGCTTGAAAAATCTTTTACTATTTATACTTTCTTGAGTTTACATTTTGGTACCTTGAAGTAGCAGTTATATCAGTGTGTTTTTGAGTCAGTCTAACCTGGGTTTGATCTCTACCACTTAGCAGCTGTTTGCAGTTGGGCAACTTTCTTAACTAGCATGAGGCTCATTTTCCTTATCTGTTAAGTATAGACATGTTGCTGAACGGATTAACTAAGATAATGTATGTAAAATATGTAGCAAAGTTCCAGGCACTCAATAAATGTTAGTTTCTTCTCTGGCTTGGGTTTTGAGGTCACAATTTGGTTGCATTTCTGCTTTTCTACACATCCAGGGCATCTAGAATTTTATCAGCATATTCCACCTACCTTGAAGAAGTACTTCCATCTGTAACTTTTATTAGAATTAAAAAAAATTGGGCTGGCTCCGTGGCCGAGTGGTTAAGTTCGCGCGCTTCGCTGCGGCGGCCCAGGGTTCGGATCCTGGGCGTGGACATGGCACCCCTCGTCAGGCCACGTTGAGGCGGCGTCCCACATCCCACAACTAGAAGGACATGCAACCAAGATATACCACTGTGTACGGGGGAGTTTGGGGGCATAAAGCAGAAAAAAAAAAAGGAAGATTGGCAACAGTTGTTAGCCCAGGTGCCAATCTTTAAAAAGAAAAAATTGCACCTCCTTAAAGAAATTTATTCTCCAGCAAACTTCTGTTCTGCATATTATTTTATATTTTCCATTTTGCATTTTAAATTCCCAGCAAAGCATTTCTGGTACCGGACATCTAAACACAGGTACTCTATCTAATAACCTATAACCTGAGTATACTTTTGTTTGTATACTTGAGTGTAGAAGAAGGATTCTAACTTGCCAGGCAATCACAACCACTCTTTCACTGAAACAGCTCTTGATCAGCTGGTGGTTTTGTAACAGTGAAAAAAATAGGAAAAAGAAATGGAAATTTCTCTGTTGCCAAAAGAGAAGGACATTTCTCCCCATCTTTTTTCCTAGATCGTTTTATCAAGAATACTTGTCTTTGCAAATCTTTTGTTTGTCCCTTTGATATGGACATCTTATGCCTGTTTTTCTTTGCTTTTTGCTTCTTTTCTCATGCTCTGGGTTTGTCTTAGGCAATGCCTTCTCTTCTTCCTCTTTCTCCTTCTCCTTTTTCTTCTTTTGGTTACTTGTCATTTTGTTGTAATTTCAAACTTAGAGAAAAATTTGGAACAATTCTACAAGGATCTCTCACATATATATTATTTTTCTCTAAAGATTGGCACCTGAGCTAACAACTGTTGTCAGTTTTTTTTCCTGCTTTTTTCTCCGCAAATCCCCCCAGCTCATAGTTGTATATTTGAGTTGTGGGTCCTTGTAGTTGTAGCACGTGGGACGCCGCCTCAACATGGCCTAATGAGTGGTGCCATGTCCGCACCCTGGGCTGCTGAAGCAGAGTGCTCGAACTTAAACATTCGGCCACGGGGCTGGCCCATCTCACATATTTTTGTCCAGATTTATCTATTCTTTACATTTTGACCCATCTGCCTATCTCTCTGCATATTTTTTTTTGAGCCACTCAGGAATAAGTTGCAGATATGGTGCCCCTTCACCCCTAAACATTTCTTTAATACTAATAATACTTTTTCTCAGTTTCCTAAGGAGCTGTCTCTTTTTCCCCATTTATTTATTCCTTTATTTATACGTTTATTTATATCAATATGAACTCGAAGCTTCTTATTATATCTCGTGAATTATAATCCATTCTTATCAGTATTTATTTTGATACCCAAAGGTCCCATATTTGACTGAATCTCATGTACTTTTGATCAGTCCCCGTCATTCTTGGAGTATTTCCTTACTTTCTGGTAAACCAGATGTCCAGGTTTATCTTGTGCTTTGCCTGCCCCAGGTCTTGAATTAGTCTTTTTTCCAAGCTGCCAGTGGTTTATTTTGGTGGATAATTATGCTTAGAAATTAAGGTCTGAGCATGAACTGTGCTGTTACTACTGTTACCTGCTCTTAGTTAATATCAGCCCTGATATTGGTTCCCCTACAGTGAATCTGGCATGGATGGGGTTAAAACTGAAAGCCTGCATTCCCAGTTCCCTGGGTCTTTAGTTACACTCGTATGCAAATGTTTATTCCTTTAACCTCTGACCCCCTGAGCTTTATAACCAAACAGAAGCTACAAATTGTTCAGACCCAGATGGCCTCACCCTGGGCTCCCACTAAAGTTGTAGCTGATCCCAGGACCTAGAAGTTCCTTTACAGAGAAACTAATGTCCACGGAATATCAAGAAACTTAAGCTTCTCAGGCCCAACTTCTCGGCTTCCTGATGTCAGAGCCCACCTTCCACCACAGAGATAAACAGCCAAGGGTGCTCATCTGAGAAATCTTTTGTCTCCTCCGCTGGAAGCAGCCCCAGACACAGGCCGAGGGCAAAATGCTGACCAAGAAGTCCATGGCCCCTCTCCCCTACCTAAAACTCTAAATAAAAACCCCTATCCATTTCTTAACGGGGAGCAAGCAAATTTTGGGGCACTAGCCCTTGCTTTGCTCCCTCTGCCTGGCAAAGTAAAGCCTTTGCTTTTTCTCCCAAGACTCTGTTCTCGTTATTCAGATTGGCAGCAGGATCAGAGATGGGACTTTTGGTAACACTACTGGTTTGTAATACCTTTTAGGCCTTTTCAAGAAAACAGAGTTAGGAAGCGTGTGAGTGTGTATATGTAGGTATATACGCACAGGTTTACTTCTCTGTCTCTCCATATTTACATCTATCTGTCTGTCTATATTTCTATTTGTCATCATCTATCTAAATGGTTGTGGCCACACCAGTGTCTCCACTTCCATTCCTGGCATCTCAGCGTGGAATCACTCAGTGTGCGCTCTTGGGTGTCTAGTGTCTGTCACTCGAATAAAGTCGTGGGGTTGAGCCCTGCTGGTTGTGTATCACTTGGAACGCAACTGTTTCCAATATGCATCAGTCCTTCAGGTCTCATCCTCACAGGTATAATATAGTATTAAGTAGGTTATAAATATTTTGTTTCTGTTTTATTTCATTAAACATATTTTGAATGGAAATTTAAAATGTTGAATTTTTGGCCATGTAATTTTATAAATAACTTCCTGGCTTTTCCAAGTTCTGAATCTCTCATACCTTTAAACTTGTCAGAGGCATAAGGAGCATTTTAAAATTTGGCTCCTAATATTGACGTTTCCAAGAATGTGGGAAGGAAAGTGCTCATGTTTTTCAGAGGCGACAGCATTAGCATCACTGCAATTCTTTTAAACCATGTGTTAAAGTGAGGTTTTTATTTTACTTCCCATGTGTTTCTACGCTCTCAGGAACAGCTGAGCTTGTGCATGATATTTAGTGTTTGACCATAGATGCCATAAAATGACAAAACAACGCTAACAAAAACATAGAATATGATTTCCTAGTGCTGCCAGTCTCTAAGAATCAGAAGTTCATTTTCAAAGACGGGAGGACTCTGGGAGAGAGTCTCTTTCTCTCCACAGCACACAGCTCTTAATAATTTAGTGGAAAAGAATTATTAGAATGACTTTACTTGAATTGGACATGGCCATTAAAAACAAAGAAAAAATGAATTGTGTGAAGAGTAAATGAAAATGTGGTACAAAATATATCAAAGCAGAAATTTTCTTTTCCAGAAATTTTCATAGCAAAGTGGGAGATGAAGCACACTTTGAGATGCTGGAAAGGGCCTGGCGCTCACATAACTGGGGCTCTCGATCTTCTGTGTTCCTGGTTAGTTGGATGACCTTAAACAGGTAGCTTCAGTTTGGGGCACTTCAGTACCTCTGATCTAAAACCAGAGGTTTGGAGAGGAAGGAGTCTAAGGTCCACGACCGGTAGGGCCTTGAGGGCCTGTGTGATGCTCATGCACTGAGTGGGCAGAGGAGCGAAACCAAGAGCATGGAAAGTCTAGACAAGTCTCTTCAGTATGATCACATAGGGAGCTGAGAAACATTGCAAAATAAGGAAAAAGGCTTAATCCTTATTGTGATAGCTGATAAAACCTGTAACAGCCTTACAGACCAGCCAAAGCCTCTTTTTAACATTAGTTAATAGTCAAAAGATCAGAATGTTTAATGCCTATAAAAATACACTTTCTATCGAGTTTGTGAATCAAGGTTAGGGGAGAGACAGAAAGTAGTCTCTTAACTACTACACTCTTTGAAGTTCTTAATGCATTTTTCATTTCATTGCTGATTTTTCTTCTTGAAATGTTGCTTCTCTCTTATTTTTCAAGAAAGGTTTGTGGAGCTCCAGAACTGGGTC
>NW_025792389.1:0-1047 GCF_021613505.1 Equus quagga | reverse complement strand
CTCCGACTCTTCAATTTCCTTCACCCCTCACCATCTGCTTGGTCCCCCCCCCCCGTCAATTTCTCTCCTGAGATGTCTCACACCTGTTTCTTCCTTTAAGCCCACTGCCCCAGTCCCCTTATCCTGTCTCATCTATTCTAGCACGACAGTCTCACTACAGTCTTCCTACCTATAAGTTCTTCCCCTTCCAGACTACGATGTTCCAGGCTAGGGTAATCTTCCTGAATTATTAATCTGATCATGGTACAAGCTCATGTATAAGCCTCTCTTGACTCTCCACATCCGACAGGGTGGACGCCAAATCCTTCACCCGGCCTTCACCGTCCAGCCCGGCTCTGACTGCTTTGCTGGTTTTATCCCGTGTCAACCTACCTATGGCTGCACCGAGAGACCTGATCTTTATCTTCTGAACTATTAGGATGTCACTCCCGGCTCCTGCCAACTAGCTAAGTGAATAAAGGGACTACAGGGAAAGGGTTATTTTAGTCATTTAAACTCTCAAAGAATCGCTTCTTGGCCTCTTGGCTAAGATCAAGTATAATCTCTTAAAGAAAAGTCTGGTTAAGAACTATTCCTGAATATCAAGTTATGATACTAAATTTACCTTTTTTGGTTGGTGTGCTGGTATTGATGAAAGAAAAATAGGCTTATTGGGTCAATAAACACCCACTATAAATGGTTGTCGCTGAGGTTTCTCTCTTAATTTTTTTAGTCGCTTTTCCTCTAGGTATTTCCGGAGCATTTGTCTTCGTTGATCACTTAGAAGAGAGACTTCACTGATCCTAAGCAGGGGGGGGAAATAGCATATAAAACGTTCAAATAAAAAGTTATCCAAATGTCTAATATGCCATTGTCTAACTTCAACAGCTGCTAAGCAATACTTTCAGTAACTTCGTATTGATTCCTTAGCACGCTAACCACACAAGTCATTTCAACCCCTATTCTTTTAAAGTTTCTCTTCCTTTTGCCTTCTCTTGTTCACATATTAACAGCTTGTCATGTACTAGGCATGCATTACTTCACTTTTAAATTAATTAACTTCTATGA
>NW_025792388.1:0-2469 GCF_021613505.1 Equus quagga | reverse complement strand
GGTGGCTCTGGCGTGTCAGGCAGGTGGTTCAGTCTCGTCCGGCGGGTGAATCAGTCGTTTGGGGCACCTGGTTCCGGCGTGTGCTGCTCCTGTTTCTGGCATATACGGCAGGTGGTTCCCTTGTGTCTGGCACGTGGTTACAGGGTATCATGCTGATGATTTACACGCGTCATGTTTTTTTTCCAGGTGTATCGGACACCTGGTTCTGGTATGTCTGGCAGGTACTTTCAGCGAATCAGGCATCTGGTTCCGGTATAGCAAAAAGGTGATCCCGGCGTGTCTGGTAGGTGATTCTGGCATGTGTAGCACGTGGTTCCAGCATATCCAGCAGGTGATTTCGAATTGTCCGGCAGGTGGTTCCAGTGTGTGCGGCAGCTGGTTCTGGCGTGTGTTGCAGGTGGTTCAGTCGTGTCCGGCACCTGGTTTTGGCATGTGCGACACCTCTTTCTGGTGTATCTGGCAGGTGATTCTCCCTAGACAGGCAGGTAGTTCAGGCATGTCCAGCAGGTGGTTCTGGCATGTTGGGTACCTGGTTCTGGTGTGCCTGGCATGTGGTTCTGGATTGTCCATCATGTGGTTCAGGCTGTTCTAGCAGGTGGTTCTTGTGTGTCCAGCATCTGTTTCAGGCGTGTCTGGCACCTGGTTCTGACCTGTGCTGGACCTGTTTCTGGTGTATCCATGACATGGTTCCAGCGTGTCCGGCACATGGTTCTGGCATATTTGGCATGTGGCTCTAGGGTACCAGGTGCCTGGTTCTGGCATATCTGACAGTTGGTTCCCTGGTGTCTGGCAGGTGGTTCCTTTTTGTCTGGCATGTGGTTCTGGTACGTTCGGAAGATGGTTATGGCATGTCTGTTGGGTGCTTCTGGCATGTCCAGGAGCTGGTTCAGGCATGTCAGAGTCATGTTTCCAGTGTGTCTGGTGGGTGGTTCCAGGTGATTCTGGTGTGTCCGGTGGGTGGTTCCAGCATGTCTGTCAGGCTTTTCCGGCGTCTCAGGGGTCTGGTCCCAGCATATCTGGCAGGTGGTTCAGGCGTGTCCAGCAGATGGTTCAGGTCTGTCCAGGAGGTGGTTCGGCGTGTCCAGCACGTGGCTCCGGCATATCTGAGAGGTGTTTCAGGCATGCCTGGCATGTGCTTCTGGAGTGTCCGTCAAGTGGTTCTGGCATATCTGGCAGGTGATTTTGGCATGTGAGTCAGGAGGTTCTGGCATGTCTTGCAGGTGCTTCTGGTGCATTCTGGACTTGATTTTCTAGTCTGTGGTGGGTGGTTCTAGAGTGCCCATATGATGGTCTGACAGCTGGTTCCAGCTTGTCCGGCAGGTGCGTCACACATGTCCGGTGGGTGGTTCCAGCGTGTGCCACAGATGGTTCAGGCACATCGGAAGGTGGTTTCAGCATGTCCGGCAGATGGTTCAGTCTTGTCTGGCAAGTGGATCAGTCATCTGGGGCTCCCGGTTCCTGCGTGTGCTGTGCCTGTTTCTGGCATATCTGGCAGGTGGCTCCGGTGTGTCCAGCTGGTGGGTCCATTATGTCTGGCACATGGTTCTGGGGTATCATGCAGGTGATTTTGACGTGTCATGTGGGTTGTCCAGGCATGTCTGACACCTGGTTCTGGCATGTCCGGCAGGTAGTTTCAACGAATCAGGCACCTGATTCCGGCATATCTAACAGGTGGTCCTGGCATGTCTGGTAGATGATTCTGGTGTGTGCGGCACATGGTTTCCCTGTATCCAGCAGGGGATTTTGACGTGTCCTGCAGGTGGTTTCAGCATGTCCGCCATCTGGTTCTCGCATGTCTTTCAGGTGGTTCAGTCATATCCAGCACCTCGTTTTGGCATGTGCAACACCTGTTTCTGGTGTATCCAGCAGGTGGTTCTCACAAGACTGAGTGGTGGTTCAGGAGTGTCGAGCAGGTGGTTCTGGCATGTTGGACAACTTGTTCCGGTGTGCCCGGCATGTGGTTCCAGATTGTCCATCACGTGGTTCAGGCTGGTCTAGAAGGTGGTTCAGGTGTGTCCGGCACCTGGTTCTGGACTGTGCTGGCCCTGTTTCTGGTGTACCCATCACATGGGTCCAGCGTGTCCGGCACATGGTTCTGGTGTATTCGGCAGGTGGCTTCAGCATACCAGGCCCCTGGTTCTGGCATATCTGACAGTTGTTTCCATGGTGTCTGGCAGGTAGTTCCTGTGTGTCTCGCATGTGGTTCTGGTACATTCTTAAGGTGGTTCTGGTGTGTCCGGCTGAGCCTGTTTCTGGCATTTCCAGCAGGTGGCTCCACCTGCTAGACATACTGGAAGCCCCTGCTGCGCTCGTAGGAGCCAGGTACTGGAGACACTGTAACCACCTACTGGACTCGCCAGAAACACAGGCAAGACGTAATTGAAGGACACGCCAGACATGCCGAACCACTTCCTGCCCACTTCCCAGACCACCTGCCGGACACCCCCAAAGCATCTCCTGAAGAGGAAT
>NW_025792387.1:0-6010 GCF_021613505.1 Equus quagga | reverse complement strand
AGGGACACCTCACATTGATCCCTCGGGTCAGTCCAGAGAGCACAGGGGGAGTTTAACAGGCCTTAGGGACGCCACGTCAAGAGCAGAGCTGAGCTGGCTCAGGAGGCCCAGGACCTGGGGTTGGAAGAGAAGCAGATAAGCTTGGTATCCCGCGGCCTCCACCAGGAAGCCAGTAGCCACTGAGTCCCTCTGAGGAAATAGGTTCTTGTCTCACTATGGCCTGACTGGAGGCTGCGGAGGCCACCTTTCTTTGGGTCAGAGATTTGCTCATTATGGGCTGGAGGCTGGACATCAGGCACAAGAGATGGGACATTTAGGGGACGGCCAGGGGTCTTCTGGTCTTTCAGTTCATGCCTCACCTGAATCCCTGACAGCTTGGTGGTGCACTCCAACCTGCAGAGCTGGGCACCTACAAGCTTGTCCCCAAGGGAAGGGAGGGCCAAACCATGGCAGAACCACTGTTAAAGTTGATTTGAGTCCCCTCTCAAACCCGCAAATTGAAGTCCTGACCTCAGTACCTGTGAATGGGACCTTACTGGATAAAGGATCACCGCAGATGTAATTCGCTAATTTAAGACGAGATCCTACCGCAATAGGATGGACCCCTAATCCAATTTGACAGACATCCTTCCAGAAGAGAAAATTTGGAGACCCTCACAAGGGAGAACATCATATGAAGATGGAGGCAGAATCTTCGAGCAAGGAACACCAACGATTGCCTGCAAACCTGCAGAAGCTCAAAGAGAGGCCCGGACCAGATTCTCCTTCAGAGCCCACGAGAACACCGACCCTGTGACACATCCATCCCACACTTTTAACCCCGGAACTGTGAGATAGTAAGCCTCTCTTGTCAGCCCCCAGTGTGTGGTGCTCTGTGACAGCCGCCCCAGCAAACTAGCTCACTCCCCCAGAACTCTGGTCTCAGGGCCTCTGCAGCAGGGCTGGGCTCCTTCCAGCTGATTTGTCTCTTGATCCCAACCCCCTGGGAGGGGCCTCCTGCCATGTGTCCCCTCCCCTAATGTGTGAATTGTCCTCCCAGGAGCCTGTCTCAAGTTCCCAGGCAGTACAGTCTCTGCTCTGACCTGAGACCCTCCGTCCCCATGCCTGCCCCTTCTGGGGTCGTGGCGGGCAGTGGTGCACTCAGTTATAGTCGTACCCTGTCCCATAGGGAATGTCCCGTAGGGAAACATTTCGTGGTTTCCAATGTGAGTTAGGACCATCACTGAAAATACCCCAGGTCCCTACCCTGCTGGGCCCTGTGCACAATCTCCACCTCACAGAAGCGGGTCTAACCAAGACACAGATATGAAGGCGATAGGACATGTGCTAAGAGCTACAAAAGGGGATGTCCAGGGTCCTATCAGAACATTCAGGAAAAGCATCTCAGTCTTTATGTCATGGCTGTTCTCCCTGAGGGCAGGACTTTTAAACAGAACCTTGAAGATTTGTGTTACCGTGGTAAGGTTCAGTACCCCGGAAGTGCTGATGAGGGGCAGGCAGCTAAGACAAACCATGGGGTGGGGAAAGGGATTTATGAGGAGGCTCAGGGCATCTCTGACGGTAGGGTCCACGGCTCCATCAGGGCTCCAAGGCTACAGGTTACAGACCACACCTGACCTCGCATGGCGTGGAAGACCCCCCCAGGATCTGCTTTCTCAGGTCACAGGCAAGTAAGGCTAGAGCCACCTGTCCCCACACCCCTCTCCCTGGTAATGGGAAGAGAGAACAGATATGCAAAGGTGGACAGAGAGGCCCCCACCCCAGGATGGGGCAGACAACAGTAGCTGGAGGCAGGATCTCAAGGTGATCCCCATGCACTGTCCCAGCCTGGACTCTGACCGTCTGGATGTCAGCTACAGCTGCCTCTCCTGAGTGGATCAGGTGGTGTCTGAGCACACAGGCCACAGGCAGGGACAGGGCCTTTGTTCCCAAGTGGCCTCAATGAGCTGATGCTCCCAAGGACGCACTTTGTCAAATGGTGGGAGAGAAGAGGGGGCTACATTTCTTCAGTCTTGAACCTAGAAAGTGACACATGCCAGAGGAGCTGACAACAGAAGAGGGGGCAGCAGGGGAGGAGGGCCAGCCCAGGATGGTTTTGGTCTTACTTCTTTGTCACAAGGAAATAGTGGGAAAGAGCCCCGTCCCCTACTCTGCACAGGAACAGCAACAAACATCAACCTCACAGCTGGGCTGGAGCTGAAGGATGCTCAGAGAGGCCATGCTGCCGGATTTGGAGTCTGGGGCCTGTGAGGTTTGATTTGGGATCTGACCTGAATCTTGTGGGGCTGTGCCAGGAGCGTGTTTACAGCAGACACAATTACAACCCTCAATGTCACTGTTGCTTCAGCACAGCAGATAGTGACTATCTGCCCAGAGGCCCCAGATGCCTCAGGAGGCTGAGTCAGGAGACTGAGGCCCCAAGTCTGATGGGAGGGAGCAATGTGGACAGAGCTGAGTGCAGGGCCAAAACCCCATGGAGCCTGGAGGAGGGTGAGCATGTCCCCTGAGCTTCACAGACTGCACCTTCTGGTGCTGACTGTCACCTGAGCTGTGAGGAGCAGGTGAGCAGGAGTGAAGCCACTCAAAGTGTGGTCCTTGGAGGACCAGCAGCCCAGGATCCCCTGCGAGCTGTTAGACATGCAGATTCCTGGGCCCCACCCTGACCTGCTGCAGCCGCCTCTGCATCTTGTGGGGAGCCCCAGGGGACTGTGCACTCACTGCAGTCTCAGAAGCTCAGGTCTACGTCACCGTGGAAACTCTCACTTCCTCCTGCTTGTCTCCCCAAGTCCTTCCTGGGCCACCTGGGTCTTGGGGTTTGACTGTCCCGCCCTCGTCAACTGAGCTTGATTCAGATTCGAGGCCCCACAATGACATGGGGAGATGTTTAAGGACAGACTTTTTCACAAGCCACATGGGTGGTATGTTGGGGTGAGGTGGGGCAGTGATGTCCGAATGAGATGTATAGACAGAAACAAGTGGTTCCTGCTCTTTCCTTGATCTCACTCAGCCCCAGCTGATGTAGACTTTCCTACTTTCGCCTCACGCTCTCTTCTGTCTTCTAGTTTCCATACGTTCTTCTCTCCGACTGAAGCCCTTCCGGTGTGCCTTCTCCTCACCAATGCCTGAATCCTAGTCATCCTTTCATTCTGTGTCCATATCACGTGTCTAGGAAGTGGCATCTCAATACCAGAACATTCAGAAACACAGAATCACACTCCTTTATCATTTATCATCAATACCCTCACCCTGGTATGGGACACCCAGATTCTTTGCACAGAGTAACACCCCGTCCCATCTCTGCACCTCCAGTCTCACCTGTTTGAGGCTGTAACAGGACTAGAAACCCAACCAGAAGCAACGTCTGCTCCGTGAAGACATTGTGACTCTTGAGAAGATCATGACTTTTCTCCTTTATTCTATTCAGTTGGTGCCTTCCATTAACTGACTTCCAGGTGTTAAAACAGCTTGCATTCCTGAGCTAAACACCACTTCGTCATAGAGTTGACGCCTTTTCCCATGTTGCTGGGTTAGATTTTCCAGGAATTTGTAGAGGATTTTTGTATCTATACCTGTAAGTGTTACTGATCTATAGTTTTCTTTCCTTGTGACCTCTTTATCTGGCTTTGGTGTCAGAGTAATAGTGGCCTCGTAGAATGAGGTACTCACCCTTACCTGGTTAACACCCCAGTATCCTTCCTCCCTCTGTATACAAGTCCCATCCTCAGGGAGTCCATCCATGACATAATGAGCCTCATGGAATCAGGCTCAGGGATTAATGAGCCAATCAAATATTTCCCTTTCTCTGCGTCTGCACTTTCTCTATGTAAATTTTTCCCAGCTCCCTCTGGAGGAATTCTCCTAACCACTTATGGGTTGGCGCTCTGGTAACCACTTTCACTTCTAATATTTTTCGGAAAAGCTTGTGAACAATTGGTAGTAATCCTTTAAATAGTTCATGGAATTCTTAAGTGAAGCCATGTGTGTCTGGGCCTTTCTTTGTGGGTAGTTTTTAGTTACTAATTTAGTCTTTTTTCTTGGTGCACGCTTCTTCAGGTTTTCTATTTTTCATTGAGGTAGTTCCAGTAACTTGTCTTCCTAGGAATTTGTCCACGTCATCTAATTTTTTGGCATGCAGTTGTTCACAGCATTCCCTCACCACCGTAAAGTCCTTCTTTGTTCCTGTAATGTCAGGAGTGATGTCATGGACTCACTCCTGGGCTGGCAGGGCTCAGAGGTGAATCTGTTGACATTATCGGAAACTACTCTACAGCTGACACCCTGAGGCACAGACAGCGGCAGGGTCCTACCCCGGATCACAGCTTCTGATTGGCAGAGCTGAATAAAACTTCCCCCTTGCTAAGGCACATGGAGTATTTCAGGAGTCACAGAGGAGCTGCAAGCTTTTGCTCTTCCTGAGAGCTCCTGGGGCAGGTCACAGGGGCTGTGCCTCAGTAGCCCTAATGTGTGCACAGGGCCGGGTACAGATGCGGTGCTGGAAAAATGTCTGACACGACGGTGTTTCAGCGTGAATGGCATGGGCTGGGATGAAAAGAAGGATCTGAGCATGTGCCAGAGAGAAAGGAAAATTCCCCAAGAACAGATCTGAGAGACACGGAGCTAGAGGAATTCTACATGAGTGTCAAGGACGATACTCTAGAAAAACCTATGCCTTTTCCTTCAGGCGTGAGGTCCTGGTCACTAACCCCCCTGCACGGTGGAACTCCCTGATGCCCAGGCCCATCCCATCTCAGGCGCTGGGCCAGGTGACTCCCTGCTGCCCCCTGGTGGCCGCCCCACACTGGCTGCGGGGGACACAGGGGCATCCTCTGTCCAGGGGTGGATTCAGACCCCCTGATGAGGTCCCGATTCCCTCATCCATGGACTGCTGCCCCAGGGGAGGAATGACTCTTCCCTGTGTGGCCCCTGGCTGCCTCAGGGCCAGGCAAAGATGAGCCATGAAAACATGAAGAGTCCTATCAGAGAAGGAGGAGGCAGGGCCCACTGGGGGCAGTGCATAGATGTCTCTGGGGTGGAGGCGGCCACGTAGCTGGTCCTGGGGCTTGGCACTGGGGATGCAGACCTCAGGGATTGGCTCCTCCTGGTGCTGGCTGTGGGTGCAGGGCCAGCGTGGGGTGGTAGTGGCTACATCCCCGAAGACAGAGACAGAAGGTCCATCAGGAAGTGCTTATTCAGACCCACTTAGCGGGTGTCCCTTCCGTCCTGGGAACTGGCACAAACAGGACTCTCAGGAGTTCCTGTCCTGTGGGGCTTGGAGACCCAGCAGACAGTCTCCATCACCTGCTACCTGAACACTGACCTACATTTATTTAACAGCCAGACACTCTCTCAAGTTGTCTCGTTTTGTTGGTTTGTTTGTTTCGGTTTTTTGTTATTTTGCTGGGAAGATTCACGCTGAGTTAACCTCTGTTGCCAGTCTTCCTCTATGTTATGTGGGTTGCCACCACAGCATGGCTGACGAGTGTTGTAGGTCAGCGTCCAGGATCCAAAATCATGAACGCGGGCCGCCAAAACAGAGAGCACGGAACCTTAACCACTCGGCCACGGGGTCGGCCCCAGGGTGTTTGTCTTTTTGTTGTTGAGTAGAAAGAGTTAAATATTGTCCTGACATGGGGCTCATGCTCCATGTGTGTTAATTGGTTAAACAAGGAGGCCATCAGACAGAAGCTGCGCTAAAGCTCTGATGGCTACGTATGCAAACCAAAACCTCAGCCTGTACCACCTCAAGGGTAAGAAAGCAAAACCTGAGGACAAACAATCACGAAAAGTCGCCTGGGCTGTAAGCTGCAGCCAGTCAATGATTCCCTTTCTCTGCTTCCGCACCTCCTCTACAAAAGTCTTTCCCTGACTCCTGCTGGTGGAGTCTAAGCACTTGCTGGTTTGGTGCTGCCCAATTCCAACTGACTTTTGCTCAAGCAAACTCTTACAATTTGTAATATGCCTCCGTTTATCTTTTGACATATGATTTGCAATATTTTCTCCTATTCTGTAG
>NW_025792386.1:0-4596 GCF_021613505.1 Equus quagga | reverse complement strand
TCCACCAAACATGGGATAACATTGTACGTGGTGTTTCATAAGCAGCTTCTCTCCCTGGACGATATGTCACAACATTTCATACGACTGCCGCCCTTCTACACGGGCTTCATGGTGGAGCCCTCGCACGCGGCACCAGCCAGCCTTTCCCACCTGTCCTCATTGCTGCTCAGTGGGACGAGCCTCTGTCCCCCATGTGCCTCTTTCCATCTGAATCCCACTGTTTCTTGGTCATCAGCTCTGACCTGCTCTTCTCACCCACGTGTTCTCTGAGGTCCCCTCTCACGTGGCTCTTAGCTCATAAACAATCCTGCTCAACCGTTGTCACACATTTCCTGACAAACCATGTGCTCCAGACCCTGGGCTGGGTACTGGGAACCGGGGACAAGCCCAGCTGACATTTCTGGAGCACTGACAGGCACCAGGAATTTACTTGTCCGATCTCCGTTATCCCATTGCAGCCCTATGAGGTGCATTCTATCATGTCCCCGCTTTAGACAGGGAGGAGGTGAGGGGAAGCTGCACAGTGAGCACGTGAAGAAGCCAGATTTCACGCCAGCCCGACAGAACCCAGAGCTGAGCCCAACCCTCGTGCTGGTCCGTGGTGGCTGCCTGTGAGGGGCTCACCCTGTATCAGCGGACCCTTCACCCTCCCCCTCCTGTGTCCTGAGAAAGGCCAGGCAGAGCCCAAGTGCTGTGTGCAGCTGGAACCTGTTTGGTGGCAAGTGACAGAAAACCCAACTCTAACTGGCTTTAGATGAAATAGAGATTCAAGCCACTCCACAGTCTGGGGCTAGAGCTGGCGTCTCCAGGGCTGGATGCAGACCCAATAATAATAAAGACCCAATCGTTGGGGCCCAGTTTCTCTCTCTCCATCTCACTGTCTCGTTTATTCTTGTGGGTCAGCTCCGTTCTCAGACAGGCTCCCCCTCATGGATACAGAACGGCTGCAGCATCTCCAGCCCTCAAACTCTCTCAGCTTCAGCTTCAGTGGGAAGTCACCTGTGTCTTTCCTGGTTTCACACCAATGAAATGTGAGAGGGCGTGATGGGCATCCCTTCTGAATAGAAGCTTTAGGAGCCAGTGTGTCACTCACCACGTTCTCTTTTCCCTGCCATAGGGAGCAGCAATGTTTGAGGCAGAAGCTGCCTCATTAGCCTGGTCCTGGAGTGGCGATGAGGTGGAGCAAATCCACAGCCAAGTCAAAATGAACAGGAAGCGTGATGGGAAACAAGCCTGTCTTTCTGTGAACTGCTGAGACCTGGGGGTTCTTTGTTACTGCTGCATGACTGGCTCATCCCACTGATCCACCAGCCCACAAACGGAACGCGTGTCCACCGAGGGTCTGGATGTGGGTGCCTCTGTGTCGTGTTGTCCCCACATGTGGAGGGGCAGTGTCCGCACAGGGACCTAGTGAATATCTATTGACTGACAGGTGCCAGTTAACTGTTCACGTCGCTCCTGTTTGGTCTCTGGGTGCTTCCTTTCTCCTGTGACGTCTCCCTCGCTGCTTGCCCTCCTGGCTGCAGCCTGAAGCGCCCGGTGGGGCTCCAGCAGCTGGTCGGGAGCTGGCGAGGAGGAGCCCCAGCTCGGCCTGCTGAGCCATGGAGAGGAGTCTCGTTTCCATCAGTTCTTCTCGGGCCTCTGAGCTTGGAGTGAGATGAGATCCGCCCTGGATCCAGTAGCCTGGGCCCTTGCCTCACACGGACACGGGAAGGAAACAAATGCCCACGACCAGCTTTCATGTTTTTTCTCTACTCTTCTGGGAAAAATAGGGTCCTGGCTTCCAGAACGTTCCCTGAAGCCAGGAAGGGCCAGGGCTCCAGTTTCGCCTTTGTCAGCTCCAGACCCGTTTGCAGTTCCATCAGAAGGAGGCATCGCCCCCACAGAACACCCCTCCTCACTCCCACAGGACGCCGTCCCTGTGAAGAAGGACTGTGTTGTTGTCGGAGCTGCTGCCACTCAGCCTGGAACGAGCCTCCCGACTCGGCGTGGCCTGTTTCCATCTACCTGCTCTACGGGGCCTTCGATTCTGGAGACCAGTTCAGTAAATACGTCCGTACCTGTGCTATATATACGTATATCAATATATATGAATAAACGCTCATCGGACTATCGTTTACGACAGGTTAAGACCAGCAACCACAGAGCGTGCCTGGACAGGGGCAGGTAAATGCTGTGTGTTAATCTGATCACAGGGACCCCACTGGCTGTAGAAATGAGGCTCCCCCAGGCCTTGTCCCTGAGGGTTGGGAAGAAGCTCTGGGCTTGGCCAACCGGGTCTTGCTGTGGGATTTAGGAGCTCAAGTGAGGGAAGTGAAGCTGGAGGGGTCACATGACGTTCAGTGTGGTGCATGGGGAGGGCTGCCTGGGTGTGACCTCCCTGGGGTCCCTGCTGTCGGCCTCCTGGGAGTGACCTGGTTCCTAGGTTCCCAGTAGGTCTGTGAACCCCGAGAACTGCGGATAGTTTCCTTTGTCCTTAAGACAGAGTTGGTGTCTGTGGTGGCCCCGAGGGCACTGTGCACTGGATCTGCTCCTGCCCACGTTACTCTGAACTGCAAGGTCACACGTGTGCGTCCCCGGCTCTGCAGCCAGACCACAGGCTCTCAGATGGCAGGGCCACTTCTCACACATCCTTTGTCCCCACGTCACCTCCTACAGGATGTGGGAGCCCCAAAGACACCCAGCACCAGCAGCAGGGCTGATGGCATGGATCACCTCCCTCTGTCCACGTTGTTGGTCTCACGTGGCGGATGATAGGAATGACCGTGATGGCAGGGACACACATTGCTGGAGCCCTGCCTTTGCCCAGAGCTCACACTGAGAACAACCATTGCAAAGAGCAGAATGGGTTTGACCTGGCCGATGTGGCGGTCGCTCATTAACACAGACAGAAGGGACCTGACGGCAGACGGTGGGGACGGGGAGACCACCTCCTGCTCAGAGCCGGTCCTGCTCCAGTCCATCTGCCCATGTCCAGATCTGGGCAGTGGTGAGGTGACACTGAGAGGTGCAAAGGGGGCGTCTTTGGGGAGCTGTTGCTGACAAGGATGGGTCCTGCAGAGAGGAGCTTTTGGGAGGTGGTGGCAGCTGAATTACTCTGGGTTTGACTCTGTCTATTTAAAATTGACTAAACCGTGAATCATGCCTGCCACATCCCGTGCATGTTGGTTTCAGTGGATTTGCTGCTAATTTCTGCCTTAGGAAGAGCTGGGCCTCAGGAGAAACTCGATAAGCAAAAGTGAGCAGGTGCATCTTCTGAGAACCGACTGGAGTCATCTTCACCATGTGTTCACCAGGTGTCTGCTAATTTTATAAAAACAATTTGTCCCTTGACAGTCCATGGGCAGAGGAAGGAGTGAGCTCGGGTGGGAGGAGGATGAAATAAGGTACAAACAAGATGACACTATGATGACAGTTCCCGCCAGAGGCCTCCTGACATTTCACAGGTGTGACAGGAGGTCCAGTATGCCCACACTCCTGGAGTCCCAAAGAGACACTCTCCTGTGCTCAAGCCACGCGGTGACAAAGCTCGGCACGGCCTCCTTTCCGTCTAAGCCCTGGCCAGCTTCCTCCCTAAACCCATCTTTGTGTCTGCATCACTTTCTGGGTCTCTATCCTGTCAAAGCCCAGGACCTCCAGATCCCATCCTCTCATGTCCAGGATGAGATTCAGTGATTATCACCTGGCATAGAATGGACGCTCAGGCGTAAACATGAACAGCAGCCCTGGACTCACCTGGGCATGGCCTCTGACCAAACTCTCCCTGATGCCACCCCAGCACATTCCTGCCCCCGGTCAGCACATCCGGCTGCTGTGGGAGCTTCCTCGTCATGACATCAATGTCCCCAGCCTGATTTCAAGGGAAAACTAAATGAAGGAGAAGGCAAGGCTGACAAGAGGCTGGGCCCTGACTGGGGTCTGGGAAGCCGGTTGTGCTGGAGACATGGCCCATGGGCACTGGCTATGGGCAAAATTGAGATGATCATCCCAGACAGGCCGGGCTCCTTGAGCTTGGTGTGGAATCACGCTGCTGTTTGGAGCAGCCCAGGGAAGAAGGGAGCAGGTGGAACTTCCCCCTGTGACCTGAAGGAAATCGCAGGGCTGGGGGACTTTGGCACCTTACAAATATCCTGTTCTTTCATTTTCTACCTGTTGGTTCCTCCCCAGTTGATAGGGTTGCCCTGCATCAATAATTCATTTCCACTGAGGATTGTGCGATGATGACTTTCCAGTTCCACTGTCCCCTCCCTGCTTGGTGACTGTCATTGTCCTGTGAAGCGGAGCCTTTGGGGGAGGCTCTGAATGACAGGCCCTGTGGAAGGCAGGGCGAAGGCTTCCTCCTGTCCCTTTCTTCATCGGTTTTCAAAGTGATGTGTGGTCCTGGTTGGGTCCTGGTTATAACATACTGACACAGCAAACATTTGAAAACAATTGAAAAAATCAAAATAAAACCTGGGCATTAGAGGGGCCGGCCAGGTGGCAAGCAGTTAAGTGCACATGTTCCACTTCGGTGGCCTGGGGTTCGTCAGTTCGAATCCTGGGTGTGGACATGGCACTGCATGGCAAGCCATGCTGTGGTAGGCGTCCCACATATAA
>NW_025792385.1:0-1057 GCF_021613505.1 Equus quagga | reverse complement strand
ATCCATGAGAGGACACGTGATGTCCGTGAGTACAGGAAATCCATGAGTAGTTGGTTCACCTTGGTTCAGACTAACTCTACAAGTACCAGAAGGAGACTGCACAGCCCCATTCAGAGGGCTATGTCGTTGTTGGTTGAGGGAATGACAGGACTGCAATCTGCAGGTTTGGGTGACCATCGCATCACAGATGTGGTCACCTTTGTGCTCCTTGATCTTTCTAGGACCTTTCCATACTTTACCTGTCCTTTACCCTCCCCTGGTCGTTCATTTTGGACAGTGGTTCTCTCTCTTCCGCATACTCCTCGTCTTCATGACTTTCTGCAGACAGATTCAGAAACGTCTAGTCAGACATCGACCCAGCCCTGGTAGATCATCACCCCCATGTCCTCTGCCCTGAGTCGAGCAAACAGTTAAATACGGCTATTTCCAGCAAAGATCACAGGGAACATGTCAGCAGCCTTCAAGAGGTGTTGCCGAAAGAGTCAGCTTGGACCCAGCAGACACCCTGGTCTTTGGTGAGATAGGTGGGATTGTACACCAAGATGAGACTGATGGATGGAATCCATACACCCCATGGAGGAAAGCGTATATGGCGCTTTCGAGAGGCCAGGATCCTGGGTGATTCATAGAGGTGGGGCCACTAGGGCCCATGCCTTGATTTCAGCGAAAACTCCAGACATGGAAAGAAAGAGGTATCTTTGTCTCGTTTCTCAGCAGACTGTTTAGCAAGGACAAGATATCTCAGAGGTGAGAGAGACCAGAGTCCAGAGCTGAGGAACCATGGTAACAACATCTCCAAAGAAATAGGCAAGACTACCACCCTACTTGGACAGTCATTAATGCTCAGTTCAGGAACTCAATTAGGAAGAAAATTACAGGAGAGATCAGAGGGCCCATCTTTCTAGAAGGAGCTCATGGAGACTCCCGTTGTGCAGGAGCATCAGTGGTGGCTGGAAGCGTGTTATGATCTCTTGAATCTCCCCACTCTGGTTTACCTGGTGTTCACCAGGCTGTGCTTGGCATTGGGTCCCAGGGTGACAGAGATTTGATCTGGGAC
>NW_025792384.1:3234-3545 GCF_021613505.1 Equus quagga | reverse complement strand
ACCCCATGGCTCGTGATGGAGAGTATGACAGAGACACCAGGTGACAGCAGCATTCCTGGGAGCTTAACCAGCTGACTCACCGTGTCACCCCGAGGGGGCCTCTACTCCCTGCTCAGGGACAGCCATTTTGTCAGTGGTGAGTGTTCATGCTGGGCTGGATTGACAGTGATTGTTACTTATGCCTGTTCTGCTTTATTTCCTCTCTAACAAGTCAGCCCAGGTTCTGATTTGGGGGACACAGAAACTGAATATGTAGAAAATTTCAATTTGCAAATGAAGACTGTGCTGTAAATGGATTTTTAGATCCCAAT
>NW_025792384.1:2044-3134 GCF_021613505.1 Equus quagga | reverse complement strand
TTTTATATAGATTGCCTGGACAAATGGTAATATCTTGGTTATAATGGGTTTAAATATACCATTAAAATTAGTTTCACTTGTTTATTTTTACTTTTTTAAATGTATTTTTAAAAAGTTTAAATTTCATAAGATAGAGTGTGAAATTCTACTGTTGGACAGCACTGTTCAAGCCATGAAAATAAAGCCCAGAGAAAGTAGTTAGGGACAACTTTTCCAAGGAAAGGAGTCAATCTGACCCACGTGGCAAGATGCAGAAAACAGTCTCATACACACATACATACACACACACACACTTAGAAAGTAAGACCAACATCATCATAGAGTTGAACCACTACTTCTCAAGTAGCAAGAGGTTGCAGTCCTACATTGTTCTAAGTGGACGAACCTCAGGAAAGGAGTCAGGAGTCAAGAAAATTTACCAATCAGGAAGATCTAAAACCAGAGAGTAAAGGTCAGAATCTTTTGTGAAGTTCCCAGCGGTGGATTCTGTTTGAGACTCAATACGTTAGTGAGAACTTTGCAAGAAGGGTTGTTACAGAACTCACCTATCCTTTCCTATGTAAAAACACAAAAGTTTTGTAAAGAATACTAGCTCCTGCCAATCAACGAAAAGATGGTAGAACACAAATATCCCCCTTGTAAATCACTCCTGGATTAGTGAGCCAGTCAGGGAACAGATGACAGTGGATTGAGCTGGACCTCATTAGGCTGATTCTGACTTCATGACCATCCTGTGGATTGTCTCATGCCAGGACCTCTAAAACATGCTTCCCCCACCACTCTTTTGCCACCAAGGTCCACCAACCAAACCTTGCTGACAAATGCCCTGGCTGGGCTCCTTCTGACCACACCTGGAGGACTCTCTCCAAATCCTACTCTGTCACAGCGCTCTTCCACCAGCCACTGGCCAGGGTGGCATTTCCTCCAAGGCTGACACTCTGTGTGCCCAGCTCTGGGAATGGCACGTCTCCCTCAAGTGAAGAAAAGGATCTGAGTTCAGAGCCTGTGGGCTGCAGCCATTAGGACAAGGCCTGGGGTTTGCTGTCAGACAGAAGAGAACCTGTGGTGGGTGTGGGTCCCAGGGTTCAAG
>NW_025792384.1:0-1944 GCF_021613505.1 Equus quagga | reverse complement strand
TTCAATTTGCAAATGAAGACTGTGCTGTAAATGGATTTTTAGATCCCAATAAAAAAATGTGAACTATCTCACTATTAATTTTTATATAGATTGCCTGGACAAATGGTAATATCTTGGTTATAATGGGTTTAAATATACCATTAAAATTAGTTTCACTTGTTTATTTTTACTTTTTTAAATGTATTTTTAAAAAGTTTAAATTTCATAAGATAGAGTGTGAAATTCTACTGTTGGACAGCACTGTTCAAGCCATGAAAATAAAGCCCAGAGAAAGTAGTTAGGGACAACTTTTCCAAGGAAAGGAGTCAATCTGACCCACGTGGCAAGATGCAGACAACAGTCTCATACACACATACATACACACACACACACTTAGAAAGTAAGACCAACATCATCATAGAGTTGAACCACTACTTCTCAAGTAGCAAGAGGTTGCAGTCCTACATTGTTCTAAGTGGACGAACCTCAGGAAAGGAGTGAGGAGTCAAGAAAATTTACCAATCAGGAAGATCTAAAACCAGAGAGTAAAGGTCAGAATCTTTTGTGAAGTTCCCAGCGGTGGATTCTGTTAGAGACTCAATACGTTAGTGAGAACTTTGCAAGAAGGGTTGTTACAGAACTCACCTATCCTTTCCTATGTAAAAACACAAAAGTTTTGTAAAGAATACTAGCTCCTGCCAATCAACGAAAAGATGGTAGAACACAAATATCCCCCTTGTAAATCACTCCTGGATTAGTGAGCCAGTCAGGGAACAGATGACAGTGGATTGAGCTGGACCTCATTAGGCTGATTCTGACTTCATGACCATCCTGTGGGTTGTCTCATGCCAGGACCTCTAAAACATGCTGCCCCCACCACTCTTTTGCCACCAAGGTCCACCAACCAGACCTTGCTGACAAATGCCCTGGCTGGGCCCCTTCTGACCACACCTGGAGGACTCTCTCCAAACCCTACTCTGTCACAGCGCTCTTCCACCAGCCACTGGCCAGGGTGGCATTTCCTCCAAGGCTGACACTCTGTGTGCCCAGCTCTGGGAATGGCACGTCTCCCTCAAGTGAAGAAAAGGATCTGAGTTCAGAGCCTGTGGGCTGCAGCCATTAGGACAAGGCCTGGGGTTTGCTGTCAGACAGAAGAGAACCTGTGGTGGGTGTGGGTCCCAGGGTTCAAGAAGCCCCCGTGATTCCTGGATAGAATCCCAGAAGATGATGCAGGACAGAGGAGGGATGCTTGGGTGTGATTGTGCTTGGGAATGTCCATAGGGAGGCGGATGTGCCATTGGTAATGCCATCAACAGTGTTGTTCATTCATCGATTCATCCTGTCTCAGGGAGTGCTGTCTACATCCTTCCAGCCCCTAGTCTCCTGTCTGGAGCAAACAGATAGCGTCAGAGGAACATTTACATTTCATTTATAATGTATGCGTGCAGGGCATGCAATGTGCTGGATGTTGCAAGTGTTTTGAAACATTGACTCCTTTAGCACTCTCCATATCCTCACAAATTAGGTACGCTTATCCTTCTTGCCAACAACAGATGAAGAAACTGAGGCACCAATGAGGTAAGTACTTTGCCCTTTACCAATATCTAGGAAGTGATTGAGGTGGAATTTGAACATAAGATGTTGGCTCCATATTCTCTTCTCTTAATCATGTTCTTTGCTCTCTAAGACTTCACACCATGAAGACGATGGCTCAGCGTATCCATTTTCTTGTTCCACCCAGTAGCCCCACTCTTTGATCTCTGTCTGAAAAAGATGCTATCTGCATCAAAACTCTTGCACATACACAACCAAAATGACTTCTCCCCATATCCCATGTCCTGGAAAATACATAGAGAACATTTCAAAACATTTCTTGCCCAGGCTGGGAGTGCTTCTGGGAAATCCCACTGTTCCTGTAAGAAGCCAAGGGCAGGCTGGGAGCTGTGTCTCAGGGGAAAGGTGAGC
>NW_025792383.1:0-27232 GCF_021613505.1 Equus quagga | reverse complement strand
AACACAATGAATGAGATAAAGAAAAATCTGGAGTCATTAAATAACAGAGCTGATACTATGTTGGATAGAGTTAGCAATCTAGAGGATAGAAATCCAGAAACACTTCAGATGTAGGAGGAAAGAGAACTAAGACTAAAAAGAAATGAAGAAATTATCTGAGAAATATCCCAAAACTTAGGAAATGCAATTAAGGATTATAGGTATTCCAGAGGGAAAAGAGAGGGAGAAAGGAGCAGAGGGATTGTTTAAAGAAATAATAGCTGAGAACTTCAAAACCTTGGGAAGGAGCTGGAATTACATATAAATGAAGCCAATAGAACACCTACTTATCATCAATGTAAAAAGACCTTCTCCAAGGCATATATTACTAAAGCTGCCAAAAGTCAATGACAAAGAAAAAATATTAAGGGCATCAAGGAGAAAAAATAACTTACAAAGGAGCCCCTACCAGGCTTTCAGTGGATTTCTCAGCAGAAATCTTATGGGCTAGAAGAGAGGGGAATGAGATATTCAAGATTCCGAAAGACAAAATCTTTCAGCCAAGAATACCATATCCAGCAAAATTATCCTTCAGAATATGACGGAGAAATAAAAGCTTTCCCAAATAAGCAAAACTGATGAAGTCCATCACCAAAAGACCCCCTCTACAAAATTTGATCAAGAAGGTCCTCATACCTGAAAAAAAGAAGGGTTAACAAAACCTTGAGCAAGGAGATAAATAGGCACACAAAATCAGAAAACTGCATGCAAATAAGATATACAACTGTGAGGGGAGGGGGGGTTTGGGGAAATAAAGCAGAAAAAAAAAAAGATTGGCGACAGTTGTTAGCCCAGGTGCCAATCTTTAAAAACAATAAATTAAGAAAAAATCAGAAGACTGCAACTCTCTATCAGAACAGATTACCAAAAACTTAATTATAACTTTAAAGTTAAAGGGAAGGAAAACCTCAAAACTAAATATAACCACTTCAGTTTAACCACAAATTTGCAAGACGAAATGGAATAAGTTGTGACAACAAGAACTTAGATGGAGAAGATGAAAGAGATGAAACCTGCTTAGACTAAGGGAATAAGAGGCTATCAGAGAATAGACTATCATCTATGAAATCTTTTATACAAACTTCATGGTAACCACTAAACAAGAAATCAGAACAGAGGGGCTGACCCCATGGCTGAGTGGTTAAGTTCAAGTGCTCTGCTTTGGCAACCCAGGGTTTCACCAGTTTAGATCATGGGCACAGACATGGCACTGCTCATCAGGCCATGTTGAAGTGGCATCCCACATAGCACGACCAGAGGCACTTAGAACATAAAACTATGTACTGGGGGGGGCTTTGGGGAGAAGAAGAGGAAGAAAGAAGAAGGAGGATGAGGAGGAGGAGGAGGAGGAGGAGAAGAAGAACGTTGGCAATAGTTGTTAGCTCAGGTGCCAATCTCAAAAAAAAAAAAAAAAAAAAAGAACAGAGACACAAATGATAAAGAGAAAAGTGAGAAAACCAATATAGAGAGCCACCAAACTGAATTGGAAGTCTGAAAAATTCATGAGATGAGAAACAAGGGAAATACAGAACAACTGGAAAACAAGCAATAAAATGGCAGCATTAAGTCCTCATATATCAATAATCTAAATGTAAATGGATTGAATTCCCCAATCAAAAGACAGAGGGTGGATGGATGGAGTATAAAACAGGTCCCGACAATACGCTGCCTCCAGGAAACACATCTTGGCTCTAAAGACAAACACAAGCTTAGAGGAAAGGGATGGAAGACGATACTCCAAGCTAACAGCAAAGAAAAGAAAGCAGGTGTGGCCATACTTATATTAGATAAAGTAGACTTCAAGATAACATAGACAATGAGAGACAAATAGGCAGTATATAATGATAAAAGGGACACTCCACCAAGAGGGCATAACACTTATAAACATATTGGCACCTAACACAGGAGAGCCAAAGTACATAAAACAACTATTAATTCACCTAAAAGGAGACATTAACAGCAACACAATAACAGGAGGGGACCTTAACACCTCATTTTCATGAATGGATAGATCAACCAGACAGAGACTCAGAAAGAAAATAGTGGAACTAAAAAAAAAGAACTAGGCCAGATGGACTTAACAGGTATATATTAGAACACTCCATCCAAAATGAGCAGAATACACATTATTCTCCAGTGCACATGGAACATTCTCAAAGACAGATGTTGGGAAACAAGGCGTCTCAATAAATTTAAGAAAACTGAAATCATATCAAGCATCTTAACTGTCCATAATGCTATGAATCCAGACATCAACTACAAGAAAAAAGCTGGAAAAGTGACAAACATGTGGAGACTAAAATCATGCTACTGAACAACCAATGGATCATTGCAGAAATTAAAGGAGATATCAAAGAATATCTGAAGACAAATGAAAATGAAAAAACTCCATACCAACTCATATGGGATGCAGCAAAAGTGATCCTAAGACGGAAATTGATAGAAATACAGGCCGACCTCTACAAGCAAGAAAAATCTCAAATAAACAATCTTAAACTACACCTAACAGTACAAGAAAAAGAAGAACAAACAAAGCTCAAAGTCAGCAGAAAGAGGGAAATAATTAAAATTAGAGCAGAAGTAAATGAAATTGAAACAAGCAAACAAAATATCAGTGGAAAGGAGTAATGAAACTGAGATGGTTCTTTTAGAAGATAAGCAAAACTGACAAAGCCTTAGCCAGACTCACTAGGAAAAAAAGAGAGAAGGTTCAAGTAAGTAAAAGTAGAAATCAAAGAGGAGGAATTACATTGCATACCACAGAAATACAAAGGATTAGAAGAGAATGTGGAAAACTATATACCAACACATTTTACTATCTAGGAGAAATAGATAAATTCTTAGACTCATACACCTCCTAAAAATGAACCAAGAAGAAATAGAGAATCTGAATAGACCAATCACAAGTAAAGAGATTGGAATAGTAATGAAAACCTCCCAAAATGTAAAAGTCAGGGACCAGGCGGCTTCTCTGGAGAATTCCACCAAACATTCAAAGAAGATTTAGTAGCTGTCCTTCTCAACCTATTCCAAATAATTGAAGAAGACAGAACACTGTCTAATACATTTTATAAGGCCAAAATCAGCCTGATTTCAAAGTCAGACAAAGACAACACAAAGAAGGAAAACTACAGGCCAATATCACTGATGAATGTAGATGCAAAAATCTTCAACAAAATATTGGCAAGTACAGCAATACATCAAAAGGATCATACACCACGATTAAGTGGGATTTATACCAGGGACACAGGGGTGGTTCAATGTCTGAAAATAAATCAATGAGATACACCACATTAACAAAATGAGGAATAAAATTCATGTGATCATCCCAATAGAGCAGAGAAAGCATTTGACAAGATTCAATATCCATTTATCATAAAAACTCTCAATAAAATGGGTATAGAAGGAAAGCATCTCAACATAATAAAGACCATGTATGACAAACCCATAGCCAAGATCATACTCAATGGGGAAAACCTGAAAGTCATCCCTCTGAGAATGAGAACAAGACAAGGTTGCCTACTCTCACCACTCTTAGTCAACATAGTACTGTAGGTTTTGGCCAGAAAAACTAGGCAAGAAAATGAAATAAAAGGTAGCCAAATCAGCAAGGAATGAAGTAAAACCCACAGTTTGCAAATGACACAATTTTACATATAGAAAACCCTAAAGAATCCTTCAGAAAACTATTAGAAATAATCAACAACTATAGCAGAATTGTAGGGTACAAAATCAACTTACAAAAATCAGTTGCATTTCTATACTCTAATAAAAAACTAGCAGAAAGAAAACACAAGAATATAATCCCATTTAGAATCACAACAAAAAGAATAAAATATCTAGGAATAAATTTAACCAAGGATGTGAAAGATCTATACAATGAAAACTATAAGACATTATAGAAAGAAATTGATGAAGAAATAAAGAAAACAAAAGATATTCCATGCACACGGATTGGAAGAATAAACATAGTTAAAATCTCAATACCACCTAAAACCAACTGCATATTCAATGCAATCTCAAAAAATTAAAAATAGAAATACCATATGACTCAGCTATTCCACTACAAGATATTTACCCAAAGAACTTGAAATCAACAATTAAAAGAGACTTATGCTTCACTATGTTCATTACAGCATTATTGACAATAGCCAAGACGTAGAAGCAACCTAAGTGCCCATCAACTGATGAATGGATAAAGAAGATATGGTATATGTATACAATGGAATACTACTCAGCCAGAAAAAAGCCAAATTCGTCCCATTTGCAACAACATGGATGAACTTTAGGGTATCATATTAAGTGAAATAAGTCAGACAGAAAGACAAACGCTGTATGATTTCACTCAAATGTGGAAGGTAAATTAACACGTGGACAAAGAGAACAATTTTGCGGTCACCAGATGGGAAAGACGTTGGGGGGTCGGCACAATGGGTGAAGGGGCACATTTATATGGTGACTTACAAATAATAAAGTACAACTGAAATTTTTCAATGTTATAAACTATTATGACCTCAATAAAAAAAAGATGACATTTATCTATATTTGTTGTCATAGAAAGTGCTTATGCATAATATGGAATTTAAAAATCAGGTTATAAAACCGCATGTGGCTCAGTGCTATAAATTTTTGTATCTTATTTCTGTGTGTGTAGGTATGGATAAGGATGTGTTTGCAAGCAGGTTTATCAAAATGAGAACAGTACTTAACTTTGTGGTTGGATTCCATTTTACTTTGAACTTTTATTTACCTTTTAAGGGTTTGTTTTTCAATTACAATAAGCACACATGATTTTTCCAAAAGGCACATTAAAAACAGAATACACTAGAACTCATAAATAAACTCAAGCTGATTTCTTGATGAAAAACAACAACCCAGACACTGTCCTAGATTCTGGAGGCACTGCGCTGCGTAGAATCACACTAAAATCCTGTCCTCATGGAGTAACTTAGTCTCTGGAAGTTCTTCTGGATGACAGATGTCCTGACAGGAGATTTGGTCTGAGTACCTAAAGTTCCTATTTTACTGTGCCCTCCTTTTACATCAGGTAACCCCAGAAGGGTTATCATAAACTTAATTTTATGAAAATGGTGGGAGAGAGTAGAGAAAAACAAGTAGGCAGTTATCTTTGGAGTATGTAAGCATGAGAGATTTAAGGTTTGTGGGTTTTAACAGTGTTCTCTTGAATGAGAGACAGGAGGTAACGCCTCAGCTCCCATTATGTTCTGTAGGATTAGTGAGTTGAAGAGATGTAGCTATATGCTTATTCCTTATCCAGCAGAGATTCTCCACCCTAGTCCTTCGTTCACTTTTCTTTTGGCTCAGCCTCCCAAATTTTGGAGTCATCCTTGAGTCTTCTATCCCACTGTCATCTAATAGCTAATCTATGAGCAAATCTTCCTAGCTCAACTTCAAAGTATACCTTATCTTGAAGAGTTCCAGTTCCAGAAAAGATGGAGTAAGCACAGTTCAACCTTTCTGTCCTGCAGACATACAGCTATAAACCCTAGAGAGAATGCAAGGAAAAGCTATCTAAGGACTTTGCAAAGTAGATTATAGCAGGAACATTGGAGGAGGAGATCAAATTTGCAGTTTCTGAATTTTCCCCTCTGCATCACTTGGCTGGGAATCAAAAGCAGTCTAGACCTAGAAGTGTGCACTGAGTAAATATAGAAAGAGCTCCAAGAGAACCTCTCTTTTGTTGGTCAGTCAAGTTGGCTAGAGAGTAAAGGATGGCTCTCTGCCTTCTTTTTCTTTTCTTTTTTTCTTTTCTCTTCTCTTCTTTTCTTCTGTTATCTTTTGTCCCAGACCCCAGTCAATCCTGTGACAGAGAAGCAGTGACAGGGCAACAACAGTGGCTGAGTAGGTGCTTAACACTCTTAGAGAAGAGAATATTTCTACTTGAGCATAGGAGCTGTGATCTCAAGAGCATGAGACAAATGCCTATTGCTTTTATTCTCTCTGCATCCTCTTGATTCTTCACCATTGACACAGACTCAGTTGTGGAAAGTGTGCAGCCCAGTGAGAAAACTAAAGCCAAGTTTCCAAAGGGAGAAAGCATCAGGGAGATCAAAAAGAGGAGGGCGCTCAAGAGGGTCATTCCATGAAGTTGTGTGTGAATTCCAGGGCTCCCCTCTGAGCTGCAACTGTGTGGATCTGAACTTAAACAGCATGCCAAAGTCTTTGAGAAGGGCATTACAGAGTAAACCACCAACCAAATCCTAGACTCATCAGTGGGCGGTGCACATGTAGGGGCGGGTCCGAATACCACTACAAAGAATTTGATAACTGAACTGACGTCGGAATCACGGGCCACAGAAGGTGGGTTGGAAATTGCCACCTGCAACTAACCAGGTTAATTGCCTGCTAAAACTAAAAATGTAACATTTTCATTAATTTAAAAAAATATCCAGAGTATCATGACATAATATTCAAAATATCCAGGATACACTCTAAAGTTACTCAGTACACAAAGAAGCAAGAATTCTCAACCTGCAAAGGAAGAAAGAATCAGCAGATGCCAATCCTGCAATGGCACAGATGTTGGAATTTTCAGAAAAAGACTTTAAAGCAAACATTATAACAATGATTCCATAAGTAAGGGCAAGCATAACTGAAGCAAATGAAAGATAGAAAGTATCAGCAAATAAATAGAAATTATAAAGAAGAATACAATTGCAAATTGAGAAACGAAAGATACAAAAACAATATGAAAAGTTCACTGGGTGGGCTCAATGGCATAATAGAAATATAAAAGAGTCAGTGAACTTGAAGATGGATCAAATTGCAGAGAGAAAAATAAATTTTAAAAAAAGATAGCGTCTTACAGACTTGTGGGACAATACCAAATGTCTAACCTTCATGTTATCAGAGTCTCGGAAAAAGAGAAGGAAGAATGTCAAAAAATAATGGTTGAAAACTTTCAAATATTGGTGAAAGATATAAACTTACAGGTTCAAGAAGCTCTGCAAATCTCAAACTGGATGAACTTGAAATCTGCCACAGACACGTCATAATAAAACTATTAAAAACCAACACAAAGAAAAAAATCTTTCAATTGTAAAGTGGAACACATATATAACTACAGACCATGTCAAGAAGGAGAAGATTTCTAGCCCTTCCAGGACCCATTGTATGTCTCTTCCCAATCACATCTCTTTCTCTTCCCTCAAAGGAGAAATCTAACTTTTATGATAAATGCTAACCTGAGATTTATGATAGGACTTCTTTGCTTTTCTTTATACTTTTACACATTTACCACAAAAGTACACACACTTAGGTTGTTCTATTTTTTTAATTTTAAATAGATGTAGTTATACAGTATGTAATCTTTTGTGTCTGGATTCTTTGGCTCCACGTTTTGCTTATGAGATTCATTCATGTTGTTATATGTACCTATAGTTCACTAATTTTTGTTGACCTGTTAGTCTATTGTATGACTATCCCATAATTTTTTTATCCATTCTATTGATGATGGACATTTACCTTGTTACCAGTTTTGTGCTATTACAAACAGCTCCACTAACACTCTCAGTGACGTGTCTTCCAGTGCGCAGGTGCGCACGTTTATCTTGGATTTATACCTAGGAGTGGAGTTTCTCAGTCATAGGTTATATGAATGGTTGACATTAGCTGACAATCTCCAGTAGTTTTCTAATATGTATTTGGAAAACAATTATACATTTCCACCAACAGCATATGAGAGATACTATTCCTCTATATTCACAGCCAACACGAGGTATTGACAGTCCTTTTAATTTTAGCCATGTAGAGGGAACATTGCAGTAGTATTTTTCTGTGGTTCTACATCATCATTCTCAGATGATTAAAGAAGTGAGCCCCTTTCATGTGTTTACTGGCCATTGGTACGTTCTTTGCTGAACTGCTGTTCAAATCACACGTGGTCGTCTGTATTTATTTTACTGATTTGTAAGAGTTTGTTGTATATTCTATGTCAGTCCTGGTTCTCAGAGAAGCAGCAGCTAAGGCAGAGTGATGTGTAAGAGATTACTGGGTGAAACTCTGGTGAGGGAAGGTGGGAAGAGCCACAGGGGTGAAGCAAGTCTGACTTCTGTGAAGCAGAGAGGGATAAAAGGAAGGAGGGAGGGTCACAGACTGCAATGTAGTTTTAAGAAAGTGTTTTCGAGACCAGGGAGTTCTTGAATTAAAAGTGCAGAATGGAAATTAGAGGTTGGGAAAGGGAATTTTTAAGAAATTGACGAAGGTTTAAAACGTTTTTGAGGAGAATGGGAAAATGTGCTGATTAAAGAAATACAGTAGGATCACTGGGCCATGTTGCTGGGCCTTTTGAAGTTGGTGATGTGAGTTTATAGTGGACTAAATCTTCCCTATTTTGTGACTTTTTCTAGAGGTTGTCAGGGAACAGGTTTGGAGAACGCTTAGAATAGGATTCACACAGTACTGGAGAATTGCTGTACACTCATGCTGAACAGGCAAGAGTGTTGGAAATGTCAATGGTTACAAATTTTATGGAGGAAAATTTGTCCCATATACCAATAAGTATTAAACATGTACATACCTGTCAATATTTATCAGCATTAAAAAATATATAAAATATATGAAACTAGCAGTTCCATGTATTTGATTTTGCAGCTATTCTATTTCTTTATGCCCTTGCTTTGTTTCAGAGCTGGCTACTGCTCCTTTTATAAGTTCCATGCTGCCTGGGACCATGTCTGTCTTATTCACTAGGATATTCCTGGTATCAAGCAAAGTGCTATCATTTATTAGGTGGGGACTGAAAAAATACTTACTGAATGATTGAAATGGTGGAAGTGCATTTCAATTCAGGTCATTCTGATTCTAGATTCCTTTATCTTTTAGCACACCACACAGTAGAGGCATGGATAAAAGACAGTGGTGCTTTTTTCTCTGCATTATTAGGGAAGATGAAAGAGATGGTGTATGTGAAAAGGTCCAGGACCCATGCCTAGAACAGAGAAGATGCTCAATACCAGCTGTTGATTTTTGTTGTTCAGTCAGTGATTTCCCTAATGATGCTGACCCTCCAACATCAGGTCCTGAAATACCTTAACTCCCTTTTCCTCTGGAAAATTTATGGACTCTGTCTAGACACTAGAAGGACATTGGGCACTTTTACGAAAGAGAACAGAAGTCACTTCCTTGAGACCAAAGCCGTATTCAACGGGATTAATTAAATGATGGCATCAACATTGTTCTAACTTGTGAATGAGGCAAAAGCTAGTTTCAATACTGCCTCAGCAAGTGATCCTGTGGGAGAGAATTAGCCTCCCTCGGAGAGACAGAAAGCACATGGCACTGATAATCCCCACGTTATCACTCCCACCTTATAAATAACCCTTTCCAGTGGAAGGAGAAAGATTTTCTCTGAGACTGTGCTGATGGGTATTCTTAGCTGAAAGCAGAGCTTGCAAGCCAGCTACTCTTTCTGTGAGGGCTTCTTCCCTAATATCAGCAGCCGTGCTTTTCTTGTCAAAGACAGAGTAGATAATGGAAAGTGGTGGATAAATTGGAAAGGGCGCAAGCTGGAGTGACAAGCGACCTGGGTTCCAGCCCCACCACTGCCATGAATCACCCACGTGACTTTGGACCAGCTCTACCTAATCTCTCTGAGTGATAAATCCACCATCTTCAAAATGGAAACAATTGGAAAAGATGATTTTAAGTGTCATAGGGTTCTTCAGCAAATAAAAGGAAAATGGATAATGGAACAATTTTCAGTTGCTAGTAAATGAAAGACACTCTTTTGAGTTTTCGTCTAGTCCTATTCTAAGAAACTTTCATTTCGGATGAGTTTCTGTAATCCATGGCAGTTGCCCAATCTGTGTTTTGCCTCAATGTAAAAAACAATTTGAATCTTATCCAGGAGTTTAGTCATGTGAAACAGTGAAATGTGGGATGTTATGCTTGGAGCTGTCCTAGATGACCTTTTAATAACTTCCAGGTCTACCATTCCATGATGTTAGGATGTAAAACAAAGTAAAACAAAACAAAACACCCGGTGACCTATTAGTGTCCTCAGATCCTGTCAATGTAAGTTTTCTATAATCTATTTTTAAAATTAAATAAAAGAAAAATGCAACTCAAATAAAAATTCAGTGGAATAATTTTACTAAAATTCTCATTACTTTCCACAAAATAAATTCTCATGGATAACTCAAACAGGAGACTTCTTTTATTTGCTAGGTTTTAACAAATAATTTATATTGCACTCCCACAAATCTAAATCAAGAGATGAATCAGCTTAATATTATTATTTTGGGATATATACATTCATTTTTGGCTAAATTGTATGCTGTTCATATTGACTATATTTTCTCTACTCTCTTGTATTCTGTATCAGAATCACTATCAGGGACTCTTTCACATTTGTAATAAAATTACACCCATATCGATACCTGCTTGGACTTGAATGCATACACTTAGGTCCTTGACTCCTTAAGCCACACGAACAATTTGTTGTCCATGGTGTTGATGATGGTGATATCAGAGATGCCATTTATTGCACGTTTATCACATCCAGGGTCTATATGAACACTTCACATGTACTGTTTTCATTTGCTCTTCTCTGCAACCTGAGGGTAGAGCAGTACTCTTATTTTTATTTTATAGATAAGAACATTGAAGTTTTGAGAAGTTCTCCATGATTACACAGCCAATAAATGGCAGAGGAGGGATTCAAAGTCAGATGAGTTTAAGTGACAGTATAGTACAGCAAAGCCCACAGACCTTCTAGCAAGGCCTCCTGGATGCAAACCCTAATTCTGCCATTTATTAGCTGAATATGCCTCTGTAAATTGCTAAATGTGTGTCTCACTTTCTTCTTCTGTAAAATGAAGGTAAAAACAGTAATCTACCTCATGGGGATGATGTGAGGATTGAATGAACTGATGTATGTGAAGCAGCCAGGACAGTGCTTGGCAAAGACTAAGTGCTACACAGGTGTTTGCTCTTATTACTGCTGTCTGTGCTCTTGGACAAAATGTTCTACTCTGAAAGGGTCCCCATCAGACTTCTCATTTGCAGAAGCTGTATTTGCCTTCTTGCGGTAAAACTTGGAGTGAAAAAAAGGGGGCAGCTTCCTGATCAACACAGGAATCTTCTCTCCAGTGTTTCTTGTGTCTGAGTGTCCCTTCTTCTGCTGATGCTTAATGATTCTCCTTTAATTCTTATTATACTGACCATCATTTCTTCAGCAAGTTGGAAGATTTAGCTAGTTTAAGAAGGTCTATGTTTCCTGGGAAAAATAGGTTGTTGTTGGGTTGGGTTAGTGACAGTTGTTAAATTAATCACTAACTAAGGCACAGGCATTTCCTTAATGGCATTAGGAGATAAAGGGTGAATAGGAATAGTCTGCCAGATGAGATTATAATTTATTGTTGATTAAGACAAGGCATCTGTTCTCGATGCCCCCATAGTTTCCTTTATGTAGAGAATAGGTGAATAATCATTTAATAGAATCTTTCACTGATGCTCACCAAACTTTTTTACTTTTTCTTTTTTAACTTTAACTTCTCCTTGTAGACTACAGAGGGACTAGTACCCTTTAACTAGAAGTATTTCCCAAGCCCAGGGAAAGCAAAAGGGAATAGTAATTTAAGCTGGCTTCCTAGATCTGATGCTGTCCACATCACGGACATGGAGCGGGAGTAAATGAGCAAGGAGAGCAATGGAGAAATTGGGCAAGTCTCCAGCTGCAAACAAGTCAGTTTCTCTGAATTCTGTTTCAGTTTGTTTTACATAAATTTGTGTTATTATTGGAAAAACTGACAGAAAGCACAGCAAACCTCATTGCAAAGTCCACGGAGAAATATTTAATTCAAAGGGTATGCACTACACATGCAGAAATTTCAGGAAATCCTCAACATTCTCAAGTATCATTTTCTCAAGTATCATTGTATCTATGTGGCACCATGCTGAAATTTTTCAGAGATGTGCTCCAATTGGGTTAGAAAATCGGTCTGCCTAATGTTCAATTTCAGTAGCAACAACAGAAATTAAAATTTAGATAATTAAGTTATTTTTGTGTAATAACTTACGTATCTAGTGCCCAGTGATGCTGAAGTTAACAGATAGACATATGCTCACCTTTTCTGGTTAACAGAATGAATTGATACAAGAATTTTGGAACAGAAAGGCTTAAGAGGGACAGAGGGAAGTGGGTGTAACTAAAGGAAATCTTGCAACATTTTACCCCCGGAATTAGTTCTGTTATGATTATGTTTCTCTCTTGACTTTACAGGCAATACTGTACCTGCCTTATCAGTGTTTTCGGCCTCTATAGAAATACCACACAATGTCACAGAATTTTTCATGCTGAGACTCTCATAGAACCCAGAGGTACCGAGAATTCTCTTTGTGGTCTTTTTGATCATCTCTGCGGTCACAGTTTGTGGAAACATGCTCATTGTGGTGACCGTCACCTCCAGTCCCATCCTGGATTCTGCCAGGTATTTTTTTCCTGGACAACTTGTCCTTTGTTAACACCTGTTATTCTTCCTCTTTGACCCCCCAAATCATTGCTGACTTCTTGTATGAGGGGAGAGCCATCTCTTATGGGGGCTGCATGGCTCAGTTCTTTGGAGCTCATGTTTTGGCAGGTGTTGAGATCATTCTGCTCACAGCGATGGCCTATGACTGCTATATAGCCACGTGCAAGCCCCTGCACTACACTATCAGCATGACCAGGCATCTCTTTGCCCTGCTGGTGGGGGTGGCTTGGCTGGGGGGCTTCCTGCGTTCTTTGGTTCAGCTCCTCTTGGTCCTTCAATTGCCATTCTGTGGGTCAATGTGATCAATCACTGTCTGTGACTTGTATCCCTTGCTGGAATTCGCCTGCACCAACACACATGTCATCAGTTTGCTGTTTGTTGCCAACAGTGGTGTCATCTGCCTGTTGAACTTCCTCATGCTGGCTGCCTCCTACATTGTCATCCTGTGCTCCTTGAGGCCCCACAGTGCAGAAGGGAGCTGCAAATCCCTCTCCACCTGTGGGGCCTGCTTCACTGTTGTTGCCTTGTTCTTTGTGCCCTGTATATTTGATTACATACACCTAATGTCTACTTTATCCATAGACAAAAATATGGCAGTATTTTTTTAATATAATAAGCATTTATTATTGCCTACAAATCTGTGGATTAGTTGGATAGTTTTACTGGTTCAAGATAGTCGTAGATACCTCACTCAAGTGTATCACCAGCTCTGCTTATTTTATTTATTTATTTTTAATTTAATTTTATTTATTTTACTTTTATTTTTATTTTTTAAATTGAGATTCATAATAGTTTACATCATTGTGAAATTTCAGTTGTACATTATTTCTTGTCTGTCGCCACATAAGTGCTCCCCTTCACTCCCTGTGCCCACCTCCAAACCCCTTCCCCTGGTAACCACTGAACTATTTTCTTTGTCCCTGTGTTTGTTTATATTCCACATATAAGTGAAATCACATGGTGCTTGTGTTTCTCAGCCTGGCTTATTTCGCTTAGCATAATTCCCTCCAGGTCCATCCATGTTGTTGCATATGGAATGAATTTGTATTTTTTCTGGCTGAGTAGTATTTCACTATATATATATACCACATCTTCTTTATCCAATCATTGCTCAATGGACACTTGGATTGTTTCCATGTCTTGGCTATTGTGAATAGTGCTGCAATGAACATAGGGGTATATATGTTACTTTGGATTGTTGATTTCAAATTGTTTGGGTAGACACCCAGTAGTGGGATAGCTGGGTCATACAGTATTTGTAGTTTTAGTTTGTTCAGGAATCTCCATACTGTTGGATGTCTCTCTGTGTTTCCTTGTAAGTCAGTGAGTTTCCTTATGATGGATATTTTGAATTCTTTGTCATTTAGCTTGTATATTTCTGTGTCTTCAGTGTTGGTTTCTGGAGAATTGCCATTTTCCTTCTGGTCTGAATTGTTGCTGCAGTTTCTCTTTGTTTGATGAACTAATCTTTTGTTGAGCATTTGTGGTATTCCCCACCGGTGGGGGGGGCGGGGAGCAGGAACAGTGTTTCTGGCCCCACCTGGTCTGCTGGAAGCTGTGGGGGTATTATGGGTGCTTGCCCCAGCCTGGGATGTGTTCAGGGACTTGTGTGGACTGTCCTTGGCGGGCGGGGCTTCCTCCCTAGGCTAGGGCCTCTCTCTGGTGCCACAGGGGTGCTCTGAGCTCCCCCTACCCACCAGAAAGTGATCACCAGTGGGCTCAAAGCTACTGCATCAATTCCTGCAGCTGTCCAGGACATGTTCTGTCTTTGGGAGCACAGCTGCACCGTGAGCATATGTGCGAGCCTGGGAAGTGTTTGCCCCAGCACAGAAATCTACTGAGTTCCCTGTTTACGATCTGCAGTCTGTGGGGTCTCTGTGCTTGGTTGGTGGGGCTTCCTCGCTGAGACCTGAGCTATGGCTGCTCCTTGACGGCCCTGGGGCATGGTGGGCTCCCCCTCCCTGCCAGGAAAGTCAGCGCTTGTGAGTTCAAAACTGCTGTGCCTGAGACCAGCCTGGGGCTGAGTGGTTAAGTTCACGTGCTCCGCTTCAGCGGCCCAGGGTTTCACTGGTCCAGATCCTGGGCACAGACATGGTACCACTCATCAAGTCATGCTGAGGCAGCATCCCACATGCCACAACTAGAAGGACCCACAACTAAAAATATACAACTATGTATCAGGGGGCTTTGAGGTGAAAAACGAAAAATAAAATCTTTAGGAAAAAAAACTGCCACACCTATTCCTGCTGCCTCCCCAACCTGTACCCTCTTTGGGAGCACAGCTGCACTGTGAGCACTGTGCGTGTCTGAGAAGTGTTTGCCCCAGGGTGGAAATCTGCTAAGGTCCCTGTATATGATCCACAGTCCACAGGGCTGCTGAGCTTGGTTGGCGTGGCTTCCTTGATGGGACCCTTGATGCCCCTTTATGGCACAGGGGTGTGGTGGGCTCCCTCTCTCCACTAGGAGAGCGACCATGGTTTAAGGGTTACTGCCTCCTCCTCTTATGGTCACCCTGCTGTGTGTTCCCACTTTCCAGGTGCTTGCACCATGTTGGAAAGCGTTTGTGTGCACGCACAGGGCTACCACGGAGAGCAGGGTGTGCTCACATATTTTTGCCACTTCCTTGGGGGCCAGTCCATCCACCCTCAGATGTATAGCTGTGTGTGTCTCTCAGGCATCCTGTTGTACTGTGTGGGCTTCCTCCATTGGTCAGTGAGTGTCCATTAAGTTGTAGTTCATAAAAGGGAGAGACGAAGGGAACAGCTCACTGTGATCTGTTGCTGATGTCTCTGTATTTTTAAATCTTTTTTCAAAAATTTCTTTTTCTTTTTTTATTGCAGTAATGTTGATTTATAACTTTATATAAATTTCCGGTATACATTGTTATATTTTTATTTCTGTGTAGATTACATCAGGTTCACCATCCAAAGGCTAATTACCATCCATCACCACACATATGTGCTTAATCACCCCATTTGCCCTCCTCCCTCCACTTTTCCCCTCTGGTAACCACCAATCCAATCTCTGTTTCTGTGTGTTTGTTTATCATTGTTTTTATCTTCTGCTTATGAGTGATTTCATATGGTATTTGGCTTTCTCCCTCTGACTTATTTCACTTAGCATAATACCCTCGAGGTCCATCCATGTTTTCACAAATGGCTGGATTTCATCATTTCACATGGCTGAGTAGTATTCCATTGTGTGTATATACCACATCTTCTATATCCATTCATCGCTTAGTGGGCACCTAGGTTGCTTCAAAGTCTTGGCTATTGTGAATAATGCTGCAGTGAAGAAGGAGGTGCATGTAGCTGTATGCATTCATGTTTTCATGCTCTTTGGAAGAATACCCAGCCATGGAATAGCTGGATCATATGGTAGATTTATTCTTAATTTTTTGAGGACTCTCCATACTGTTTCCCACAGCAGCTGCACCAGTTCGCACTCCTACCAGCAGTTTATGAGGGTTCCCTTCTCTCCACAGCCTCTCCAACACTTATTTTTTCCTGTCTTGTTAATTATAGCCAACATGGCAGTATTTTATGGTACTCAGACACCTATGTTGAATCCACTCATTTATACCCTGAGAAATGAAGAGGTAAAAAACGCCGTGAGAAAGCTCTTCACACAGTAAGAAATTGCAGATCGACTATAAGCAGTAAAGCAGGAAATAAAAATGACTTTATTTCTGTAAGTGGAACAAACATGTTTATTTTTTATCATATGTTATCTTATTCCATCTTATCCATTCCTTCACCTTCAAAGACTTTTATAGTTTACTTAGTCTTTTTACTTGAATTGCATAATTTGATTATAAAACAACTATGTGAACTATATATGGCATGAATGATTATTCTCCCTCTTTTAGAAATGAGGAAATTGTGTCTCCTGGTGTGGTTAATTTATAATCAAAGTGATCTAGCTTTGAAGTACCTAAACCAAAATTCAGAAACAGTTATTTTTGATCCATCATCCAGATGTTTAAATAGCAATTCATGTTGATATATTGAGTAGTAGAAATGTAACACAAAATGCAACTTAAGACAAATAACTTCATGCTTAGCTATGTTTAGCAGTCTGTGCATCTAGGCCTGGCTTTCATTGCTTCTCATCACCCTTTATGACATCAGCAGTATGGCTGCTACACTGTGGCAGAGAGGGTAAGACCTGGCTCTGGAGACAGATCAGCCTGAGCTTATCTTATTTCCCATGCTTACTCATGGCATGACCTTGAGTAAATGACCAAACCTCTATAAGCCCCTGCTGCCTTTCTTTAAGATAAAGACAAAGACAAGCATAATAGGTGTTTACAGTGTTATTGTGAGAATTAAATTAGATAATCTACGTAAAGGTCTTAACCCAGCGTGTTGCACATATACACCCAATATGTTTTACTTGATATTATTGTATACATACTTCAAGTCTTTCCTAACCTTCCACACAGAGGCTGTTTTCTTTTGCTTTTCTATCTCTCCCAAGTTTGAAATATATGCTTCATTTAGCGTAGGGTGGTTTATTTTTTGGCCAATGATACAAAGTGGTATTTACTTATATATTTTCTAACTCTTTCTGTTTCAAATTCCAGGAATGCTAGTGCTTTGGAATCTGAAACATACACGCATGTTCATTCCATTCTTTTCCTGGTTTTACAAATGCTGACCATATCCCTTTTGAGGCTTCACCCTTTAAGAGTCTAGGCTCCCATAATATATAATAAACTTATCCTTTGATTGACAGTTAATCTGTAATTCACCATGTTGCAACATATTGACTTTTTACACTAAGAAAAAAACAACTAAAAATTAATGTGAAAAGCAATTTCTTTACTACAACTATTCAAAATTACTCTCCCAAAACTCCTAAGTTCAGGAGATCATCAAGAAATAATTATTATTTTAGGTCCAAACTTCTATGTATAACAAAAACAACAGTTATAGAGTTCTCAGGCAAAATAAATATTGTCTTCTTTCACTTTGTCGTAGTTTGACAGTCTATAGCTAGGTATAACTGAGACCTTGAATTCTATATATATTCATTTCTCCTGTTAGACAATAAAAGTATAATAGAGATGATTTTCCAATCAACTAAGAAAAAGATCATATTGAGGCTCGCTAAAAAATAGCCTATCTTTTTGCCAGCTTGCCACAATTTTATCTCAAGAGGCTTTTTAGAAAAGCGTTCTTACTTTAGTTGAAACTTGAAATGCACCTTTATTTCTGGTGCAGTTAAAACATCAAATGTCATAAAGGACTGATCTTAGTGCCCCCTTGTTTCTTTTCCAAATCGTTATTAATAATGGTTCAACTAACTTATGAATGCTGCTTAATTTTTAAAAAAATTCAACCTGCTAGAAAAAAGACATGACTAAATGTCACCAGAAGTTTTCCATATGATTTAAAAATTATTACTAATTTTGTTTATAAAGGTAATAGTGTTTCCCTTTTGGACACTATGTAAAATATTTTTCCCTCAAAACATGTATCTATTTTAAAATTTAGAAAAAGATGGGAAATACATAAGAAAATAAAGATGTGTGTGTGTGTGTGTGTGTGTGTGTGTGTGTAAACCCACCTATAAGCACACTACCTAGAGATAGTCACTATCAACATTTTGGTAGATATGCTTTTAGATGTCATCATCTTTTTCTCCTCCTCCACCTCCTCCTTCAGCTTCTTCTATAAACTTGGTTAAACCTCAACCATCTTAAAAGTTACTCTCAGGGGCTAAATTACTTTTTTTGTTGAGCTTACAAGGCATCTTACACAGTAAACTTTTCTGATCCTCAGTTTATTTGTCCAAAAGTGGGCATTTATTCATTAGTGTATGCCCTTATACATACATATATGTGTGTTATGAGACACAAATGTGTAAGAAGAGCATAGTGTCTGACAGGTTGATGGGAGCCTAATAAATGGTAGCTCCCTTCCCTGCCAGTGGGAAAAGGAAAACAGAAGAACAGAAGCTGGAAATAATGTAAGCCTCTGAATTTTAAGCACTGTTGAAAATATACATGTGAAATCAAAAAAGAAGACATATTTGAGATTTTTATTCTGCAACTCATTGTTATACGGCTACTGGCAAGCTACTTGAAAAAATAGTTTTTCACCTCTCTTGAACTCCCCTCCCTCAAGTTGAGTTTTCTTGTTTTGTTTTGTTTTGTTTTAATGGACAATCATAGGATGAACACACATTCATAGGAAACATATTTGTTTTTTTTTTTTTTAATTTATCAGAGGAAAGTAATACTATATAAGCCACAAAGTACTTCTTTATGTACAAACCAGTGCAGATGGAGAAAACAATAATTTCAAAGAAATTTCCTGTTATGTGGAACTCAAAACATTTACAGAGTTATAAGTTACCAACTGGTCACCAGCTGATTCTTTGCAGACTCAGATATTTTCAGCCTGGCCTATCTATGAAAGCAAGTCTACCTTCAAATTCTTTCAAACAATGAAGGCCAAAGGGTTTCAAGAAGAGAATTTCAAAGATTAGAAAGAAATGTAAGAAATTTAACTTGTTGTCTATTTACCTTAAGAGGATACAAAATGGGTTTCATAAAGCACAAAGAGTTTAGGTCAGACAGGCTCAGATTTGAATTTTGACTCAGCCAAGTGTTAGCTAACTGATCTCGAGCAATGTAATGGACCTCTCTATCCCTTGGTTTCCTAATTTATGAAATGAGAACATCCACATTACTGCACTTAATTGAGCTGTACTGAGAATTAAATAACAGAAAGAGTATAAAGGACTTTGCACATAGTAAATACTCAATAAAAAAAGGTGTCATAATTAATTTTACTAACATTGTTTTATTAATGCTTACACCTTAGCCTATGAGTAGAGTCACCATTATGTTCAAATAATGAAATGTTTTAGACAGAAGTAAGTTCCGTAGTTTGGGGATTCAAATAAATCAAGGACAGAAAGAAATTAGGGTCGTAAATCAATTGCGTCCAAAAGATGTAAAGTGAGTGCTTAGGTCAACACTTTAGCCACGAAAAGTGCTCAATTAACATTAGCTATCTTACTCTACCTTCTCCTCTCCTTATTTTTACACTGTCCTTTTTCATTCCATTTTTCTTGGGAACAAGAACTAGATCTTTAAAAGATAAATTTGATTTTTTAAACCTACCATTGCTTGCATATATTTACAAGATGGTCACACATAATTTATGGCAAAACATCTATTTTTAAAGGTCTTTGTATATAGTGAGATCTAACCTATATATGTTCTGAGAGCATGAGAAATGTCAGCATCACATGATATTAAAATCCCAGGGTGAGAAATCTTCTCCTGAAAAGAGATTTCTGAGCTCTTCCTCAAGAATCACAAACTCTATACAGAGGAAGGTCTTTTAGTCTCAGCACCGGGTTTTCCCTTTTCCTTCTTATTCTGGAGGACTGGACAAGACAGAATCCACCATTAGTGAGAGCTTTTGAAATTAGTTCTACTTAGGCATCTCTCAGTTGCTCCAACCAGCTCTCCCATTTGTATCTACAGAGATATTTAAAGGCATTTTAATCCCAGAATACACAGCTGGTGATGGGCTAGCTCTTAGTGTCCAGAGACCTGCTCATTGACCCCGTTAAGTTTCCTTGCTGAGGTAATTACTCACCATTATGCTGTTCCTGCTTGTCAGTGGATGCCGTTTATGACATATTTTGAAGTGAAGTGAGGCTGAGTCACATGTTTGGGCCTTCTGTGATCATGGTTAATGAAAGACAGCAGCAGTGTTCTTGGTCTCCTCTGTTAGGAACTGCAGTCCCCAGAATACCTTATGCCCTGACAACATCTCTGACAGCTATACAGCATCTCAGAAATTTTCACTATCTTTCAGCTAACTAATTTTTTCAATTTAAACTGCTTAATTCTTACAACATAAGGATGTATGTAATTTTATTTCCCTTTTACGGATTAAGAAACAGGTAGAGAGGGGCTGGCCCCATGGCTGAGTGGTTAAGTTCACACGCTCTGCTTCGGTGGTCTAGGGTTTCACTGGTTCGAATCCTGGGCGCAGACATGGCACCGCTCATCAGGCCACGCTGAGGCAGCGTCCGTATAGCACAACCAGAGGCACTCACAACTAGAATACACAACTATGTACTGGGGCCTCTTTGGGGAGAAAGAAGAAGAAAAAAAAGAAGATTGGCAACAGTTGTTAGCTCAGGTGCTGATCTTTGAAAAAGAAACACAAAAACAGGTGCAGAGGTGGAGCAACTTGCTTACATTTACAAGGCTAATTAAAGCTGAAGACAAGATGCAAAATCAAGACTATTTGATCCAAAGCTCTTAATGCCTGACTTCAAACCTTCTATTTCCGAAGCTCTTAGAATTTCATTATGTTCATGATATGGTTTCTTTTCTATAATCCAGATTTGTGATCAAGTCCAACTTAATGACATAAACTTGTTCTTACATCACTAGCGATTTTCTAAAACAGTTGTTTTGTTTCCAAAGTCTTCTTTTCCTTTGTGTCTAAGACAAGCCTTTAATGTACAAATACTTTCTGCCTTAACTCTCAATTATGTTTCCTTTGCACCAGCCAATTCTAATTCTAATTCTTTTTGTAGACAATTGTATGCTACAGAGAGTGGTGGAGATGTAATTTTTTGAAAGCACCTTAGCATGCAAATGCACTCTTCTTCAGATTGTAATAAGTAAAAAATTTTTTATTCTTGTTATGGGAGGACATATAAAAACCTCTTAAACTTAGGAAGATAAGAAGTATGTTTTGATTAAAAGTGCTTTTTGAAGCCTCTTTTCCTACTGTTCTACACTTTTTCCATATTTAATTGTTTTTCCTCTTTTAAAATAAAACTCCATTCTAACTGTAGTGCTGGGTACAAAGAGTGTTCAAGAATATTGCTGTTGATCTGTTTCATACCCACAATCAGGGCAATGCTATGCCTTTTGTGGGCCTTTCATACATTTGTCCTCATGGATTCTTTCCTCTATAAAGGTAATAAAAATTATATTTTATGGCTGCATTGGTGTAAAGACCACTGTTCTCCAAGTTGGGTTACATTCATTTTTTATTCTTATTTTAAAAGAAATTGACATATTTCAAGGGCTCCTAAAACTATCATAGGCCCTGCGCACTGTGCCCACTGTGCCATAATGGATATGTCAGCCCTGTCCATAACATGTGGGCTCCTGAAGGAAACTGATCCAGGCAGGATAATTGACTGTCCCAAGTTTAACGAACTAAGGAGGAGGATAAATCTCTATAAAAGATCACTAGATTTTTTTTGCCTAGATACTCCAACCACAAGATTTATTTAGCTCCGGTTTTCATTATTTGCCCCCAGAGTTTCTTCATGACATTTTTCATTTCTGTATTTCTGAGGGTGTAGATCAAAGGGTTCAACATAGGAGTTCCTATGGTGCAAAACACAGTCACAGCTTTGTCAGCAGGGAAGGAGGTCACAGGTCTTAGGTACAGAAATGAACAAGGTACAAAGAATAAGATGACAACAGTGACATGAGAGGCACAAGTAGATAGGGCTTTGTGATGCCCTTCAGAGCTATGTGTCCTCAGGGAGCATAGGATGAGGACATAGGAAATAACCAGCATAGAAAAAATGATCAAACAGAGAGACCCACTGTTGGCAGCAATCAGAGGCCCCAAAGTGTGAGTGTCTGTGCAGGCCAGCTCCAGAAGAGGTATTATATCACACATAAAATGGTCAATGACATTGGGGCCACAGAATGGTAACTGGATCATGAACAAAATCTGGATCCCTCCGTGAAGAAACCCTAAAACTACAGCCATTCCCACCAGGAAACCACACACAGGTCTCTTCATGATGATCATATAGTGCACGGGCTTACAGATGGCTACATAGCGGTCATAGGCCATGACAATTAACACAATGATCTCAGTTCCAGCAAAGAAATGTTCAGCAAAGAGCTGAGTCATGCAGCCATTCAAGGATATGGTGCTCTTCTCAGAGATCAAGTCAAAGATCATTTTGGGTGCTATGGAAGAAGAGTATAAACCATCTATAATGGACAAACAGGACAGAAAAAAGTACATGGGTGAGCCCAGGGCTGGGCTGATGAAGATGGTGACTGAGACGAGCAGGTTACCTGACAATGTGATCAAGTAGAGGATTAAAAACACAGCAAATAAGACTTTCTGCAGTTCTGGATTCTGGGTCAGACCCAGCAGGATGAATTCTGTTACACTGTTCATGTTTTCCATTGATTCAGCTTGGGTTGTAAGCAAATGATCCATCTGGAAAGATCATAGTATTTCTAAGTGATGATATTTTTAATTCCGTTTAAAATATTCCATCATCTCCTGAGTCCTGGTCTCTGTGACTGGACCTTCCACTCACTGCCATTTTGCAGATAGTTGTAAAGCAGAAAGGAAGGAGGTTAAATTTTCCTTATTCCTATTAATTGGATAGTGGCTATACCTTACTAACACCAGAATACAAGCAAGGTGTTATTACAAATGTTGACTTATGGTTGACTTCCAAAGTTTCTTGATCTAAAAGTCTCACAGATGGCTATATATCACTTTTGCGGACAAATTTCACCAATAACATTTATTTTCAAGTTATTCTTGTCTATTGGCATGAATACCTGTAAGTATATGATCACAATATTCTTTTTTTTTTTTTTCCAAGGAAGATTAGCCCTAAGCTAACTGCTGCCAATCCTCCTCTTTTTGCTGAGGAAGACTGGTCCTGAGATAACATCCATGCCCATCTTCCTCTACTTTTATATGTGGGATGCCTACCACAGCATGGCTTGCCAAGCGGTGCCACGTCTGCACCCGGGATCTGAACCGGCGAACCCCGGGTCGCTGAGAAGCGGAAAGTGCAAACTTAACCGCTGCACCACCGGGCTGGCCCTAAACACAATATTCTTTTAAAAGTCATCTGTGTATCAGATATGAAAGTACCAAGCCTTACTATATTTATACCAGCTGTGTTCTGTGAACTGTTATTCCTTTCTGTCTAGTGAATGCACCTGCACAGACAGACAGAGACAGAGCTGCCGATGGAGTTTTTTTTCCCCTCAAAATGCCAAGGAACTATCTTTAGAACAGCTCTTTGAGCAGCATTCACTCAACAGCCCCAGATGTTGTGTGTGGCTTGACATGACTCTTTCATACTCTCTCTTTCCACATCTTTGAATGTGGACATGTAAGCGGTATGAATTTCCCTGAAATGTTCCCAATGTTTCTTAAATGAATTCTCTGTGCAGTTCTTATTTCATCACATGTAGAAAGGTGCTCTGGATTAGATATATTACTCTACTGACCTTTTACAAGTGGAATTAAATGTCATGAATTCTCCCTGAGTTTCCTACTGACAAGCCTGAAATGTTAGGGTCACCTAAGGTAATACAGTTTTCCCTTTTGGCATAAGTTTAATCAATTAAGATGAACTTGAAGTTTTCATTGCTAACTAGTGGAAATATTGAATATATACAAGAATATATGTACATCTATTTTTGGAAGGATCTGTACATAGACTTTCAAGAGTGAGTACACGTTGTTGTTACAAAAGATCTAAGATATTTTGTTCCTCTCCCCTTATTTTTCTTTTTTCTCCAATCCCTGCGAAGAAACATAAGCACATATTTTTCTTCAAAAATTTCTGAACACAGAATTCAGCATCGTGATCTTTCAGCTTCAATAAAGGAGAGGAAAGATAGCTTTAGTTTTCAGGAAAGCTCAGTCTCTGAGTTGCTTCTTCTCTATCCATGGCTGCAATAGATGGTGACTAAGTTTAGTCATTTTTAATAGATTTAATTCACAAATTCTAACTTCAACGTGGCAAATGGAGGTCATGAAAGGGGGAAAGAATTTCAAATCATTACAAGCAGAAATCCACAGAATCAGTCTTTTTGGTGAGACATAAATGTTAACCACAATGTTGGAAAAGTGACTTTAATAGTTCTCAACAGCGTCTTGTTTGGTAACATTACAGATAGTGTTTTTCATTGATATTTTTGTGTCATTGTGTGCAAATTCATTTTTAGGGAAAAAGATTAACCTTCAATTCATAGAATATAACTACAAAACCTATTTCAGTGAAAATAAATTGGCTAAATTAAGTTAATCTAAATAAAATCAGGAGAAAGATTTAATTCTCACTGACCTGGATCTAGTTGATTGTGGATTCCTCAGTTTTCAGATTAAGCCCAGTCATTGCTTTCTTCTCCTCAGGGCATAGGCACCACAGCCACAAATAGACTCCAAGAGCTGCCGAGTGAGACACTGAATTTTTTATCTCTCTAGACAACTTTCCCAATCTTGAACATTTTGCGTTATTTTGGTTCCCATTATCAGTCAAGAAATGGTGATAGCTCTAGGATTTAATTTCTACTCACTTTCCTGGTTTCCTGTGAAGGTGTAAATACATCTTCAAAATATATATTTTTTTCAGATCTCTTAGGACTCTATCCAATCCAAATTAAAAACAATGTTCTTCAAGTCAGGAAAAGTTAGTGTATGCAACTACGAAATATATAAGTGAATTGAATCCACTTGATTGGACATTGTTTTCTTAAATAAATTCTGCCAAATTTTTGTTTCCAAAAAGCCCATGAACAGTGTGGAGAGAATTCCTTTTATTCCTGATTTAAGCCCTCCTTCTAACCGACTAGGCTTGGGAACAGTGTCTCCCAAACAAATCTTCAGCTTGTCGGTACACGGACTTTAAGATCCTTCTTTGTAATTTTTCTTCATTTACTCTAGAGAAATGTTTAAATAGACTTTCTGGAAGTGAAGGATTTGGTAATGCATTGACCTCACAAGTACTCAGAGGATTAGTAATTGGCCCTGTTGGAGTCGTTGCTGAAGCATCAGCCAAGGTCTTTCATTTACTCCCACCTGGCACCCACAAACATTATTAGAGACCAGTTTTAGAAATCCAGTTGAGCTTTGGTTAAACTTATGTCTCCAGCTATAGTTTAGGATGAGACTTGGGTAAGGTAAGTTGGAAAGATTCATGACAGGGCTTTGTTGCTCATTTTGGCATTGGTGAGCCTGGCATAGGAATATAGAGTGGTTTTAGACATAGGCCAGAGTTGAGAGAATGGATTTCTCTCGAAAACATGACTGTTCTGAATAAGGTCGTCCTGAGAATAGAAATGCTAGTCTTCAAGGTTATGTGTCAGATTGCCCTGGGAGATTGTCACATTTTTATTAGTGACTGACCAAGAAGACTTAGATGGCAAGGTTCCCAGCTATCAAAGATTTAGTAACTTAAAATTCATAGACATAGCAATTTCCTTTGGGGTGAGATCCTAGACGACAGATTCTTGTGATGTAGTCAGGGGAGTATAGTTTTTCTCTCTACTCCACGGAGAGAGAATCATGAGGACTTAGAGTAAAGTAAGTGCTTTACTATGCTTTCACACAGTAGCCATTGAGAAAATCACACTCAGCGAAGCACTCATGTATAAAGACATCCAGAGTTAGAGAATATAAACTCTATAGAAAGGAGGCTCCACTACCATCTTTTCTCTCTCAGCTTCTGAGGCGATGAAGAGCTGGCTGGAACCCTGCAAAGAATCATCTTTCTTTGTTATCAACCATAATCTTTAAACCAAATTGACATGCTTCTGTAGTCCAAAACCAGAAAGGAAATCTATGCTTTCAACTCTATCCTCGACAGATAACAATTTTTCTGTCTGTTTACTGCCAACCTCACTCATAGTCTGTCCCTCTTCCTTGGTACTTTTTTTATTGTGATACAATATACATAACATAAAACTTACCATTTTAATCATCTTTTAAGTGTACAGTTCAGTGGCATTGAGTACATTCACATTGTTGTGCAAACATCGCCAATCATCTCCCAGAACTTTTTTCATCTTCCCAAACTGAAACTCCATATCCATTAAAAACAATTATTCCTCATGACCCCTTCCCAAAGCCCCTGGAAACTGCTATTTTACTCTTTACTTCTATGAGTTTGACTATTTCATATAGCTCATGTAACTGGAATAATGTGGTATTTGTCCTTCTATCACTGACTTATTACACTTAGAATAAAGACTTGAAGATTCATCCATGTTGTCACAAATGGCTGGACTTTCTTCTTTTTTTAAGGCTGAATATTCCATATGTGTATATATCACATTTTTAAGCCATTCATAATGGACATTTAGGTTGTTTCCACATCTTGGCTACTGTGAATAATGCTGAAATGAACATAGGTGCGCAAATAATTCCTTGAGATCCCGATTTCAGTCCTTTTGGATAAATCCCAGAAATGAGATTACTGAATCATACAGTAGTTCTATTTTTAATTTTTTGAGCAACCTCCATATTGTTTTTCATAAAGGCTGAGCCAATTTACATTCCCACCAACAGTGCACAGTGTTGCCTTTTCTCCACATCCTTGCCAACACTTGTTATTTCTTGTCTTTTTGGTATTAATCATTTTAACAGGTGTGACGTGATATCTTATTGTAGTTTTGATTTGCATTTCCTTATGATTAATGATTTTGAACACCTTTTCATATACTTTTTGGCCATTTGTATATCTTTTTTGGAGACATTTCCATTTAAGCCCTTTGTCCATTTTTAAAATTGGGCTATTTTTGCTGTTGAGTTGTGCAAGTTATTTTTATTTTGGAAATTGACCCTCATCAAATGTATGGTTTGCAATTATTTTCTTCCATTCTATAGGTTGACTTTTCACTCTCTCAGTTGCTTCCTTTGTTGTAC